>NC_057812.1:1167995-1225406 GCF_018294505.1 Triticum aestivum
TCTCTTAAAATTGAGGAAGAATTTCACTTCCTCGGCCTATACTCTGTACACATACCCACACTCTGTACACCCACTGACACTGACCGTACAACTATTATAGAAAATATAGAAAAAGAAAACCATACATGCAATTTAATAAACACCTTTCTCGTGACTAATTAGGGGGCTGCGGGGTGGTGGTGCAGTTCGATTCCTCCACCGGTGGTGATGAGGTAGGTGAAATAGGGCATATGCGAGTCAGATATTTTTGGGAGCTCAAGACATATATGGCCGACAAAGAAGAGCCCTCTCTCTCCTCTCCCCTTTCTCCAGAGAAAGAATCGCAAACGTGCGGCTGTCACTGGCTGCGGACGGCGACGGCAGACTGAGCACCTCACCTCAGGTCGCCGCCGGTCTCCTCCTGCCCCAAGGTCCTCTTCCAACAGCTCGCTGCTGCCACTTCCGGCAACACAAGCAACGAGATCGACCTCCACTTCGTCTCCGACAAAGAGCAAGCAAAACCCATCAGGTAATTATGCTCCTCATTTCTATTTTCTACCTAGCGTGCGTTCTAGACATAGTCTGTTTTGTTGGTGGCTGCATCAAGAATCCAAATTGACTAATAAATACCAGATTCAATAGACTGATAGCTAGATGTACATCATGGCTACAGTTTGGTGCTGAATCAATTAGAAATAATCAATTCTTCGTAAAAAATATGTAATGCATTTTCACCCGCAAAAAATAATAATTGTAATTCATTTCCACTAGCGGTTATTTTTGCAAATATATATGGATGTTAGTTGTTAAATGTCAATTGTCAAGTATATATATGCTTATTTTTTTTCTCATTTTGTTCCCTTAATTATGCTGAAAAGCACATATGGATGCTATGGCGTTTCATAATTTTTGGACGAGCCGCCGTTAAGTGGGATAGAGCCCGCTCTTTAAAACTTTGGTATGTACCCAAGACTAGAACAGAATGGCCACGTCTAACTAGACGGATATGTCGCTCGCGCGGACAATGGTGCAAGAGTTGGCGGCGACCGTCGAGGAGCCTCCGCGAGAGTACGTGGTTGATGACATGTTAGATGCTGATGAGATGCCGCAGCCCATCCCTCTCATCGATCTTAGCCGGCTGATGGCCGTCGACGAAGCCAACAAGCTCCGGGCGGCTCTACAGACCTGGGGCCTCTTTCTGGTGAGTGTGTCCACCCTTAGTTTCTAGCAAAAATTATGCAACTTTTGCTGAGATTTTTGTCCAGGCAACCAACCATGGAATCGAGGAGTCCCTTATGGATGCCATGATGAGTGCATCGAGAGACTTCTTCAGGCAACCGTCCGAAGAAAAGCAGAAATACAGCAACTTGATAGACGGCAAGCACTTCCAGATGGAAGGCTATGGAAATGACAAAGTAGTGACTCGGGATCAGGGCCTAAGCTGGAACGACCACTTGCATTTGAGAGTGGAGCCGGAAGATGAGAGGAATTTCTCAAAGTGGCCCACTCACCCGGAATCTTTCAGGTTTATCACCTACTCCTTTACCCTTTGTTCCGAAATGTAAGGTGTATTCATTCTAGAGTCACTCTTTCTACATACATACAGGGATGTGCTTCATGAGTACGCATCAAAAACCAAGAGAACAAGAGACCTTATCTTGAGATCAATTGCCAAGCTCCTCGACCTTGATGAGGATTACTTCGTCAACCAAATATCAAACAAGGCTATTGGGTTTGCTAGATTCAACTACTATCCTCCATGTCCCAGACCTGACCTAGTTTTGGGCAGGAGGTCTCACACTGATGGTGGTCTCCTTACCATCCTTTTTGTCGACCAAGACGTCGGTGGCTTGCAAGTTGAGAGGGGTGGGAAATGGTACAATGTTCCAGCCAAGCCTTATACCTTGGTGATTAACGTAGCGGACTGCATGGAGGTATGATCAGAAGCACTTGCTGTCTTAAATAATCTACAATCAGCAGTGTTGTATATCCTATATATTACCTGAACCGTACAATTTTCTTCGTTGTCTTGTGTGCAAATGAATATTTGATGCACGCAGATAATGACCAATGGAATCTTTAGGAGCCCGCTTCACAGGGTGATGACAAATGCCAACAAGGAGAGGCTTTCACTGGCCAGGTTTTATGCTGTAGATGCGGAAACAATGCTGGAGCCAGCGCCTAGTTTATTGGATGACAAGCGACCACCAAGATATGAGAAAATCAAGGCCAAAGATTTCGTTTCTTTTTCTCGAATGAAAATTTCTTAGTTGGGCTCTTTGAACATTATCTTTTCGTACGTCAAGGGAAGAGATTCATCAAGACCCTGAAAAATATAAGTCCAACGTCTTAACAGAGTTTATTTGCAAAGTTTTAGAAGTGACTGCCTACATATGGATAATAAATTAAGAGATGGTTTCTCGTATGTGAGTGGGGGTTTTATCTGTAACATAATCCTATATTTTCAATGCTTAGCTATCAACCAGTTTGTTTTACGCTGCAAAAAAAAGTTTGTTTGATGCTATTGTGTTGTCTCTTTTTATAACTAGCGTATATAGTAGCCTGCACAAATTACATGGGAAATATATTTGTCTTGAGTTGAAAAAGTATATTTCAGTAAAGAGCCACACAACTTGTGTCACTCACGCCCGCACCATTTCCGGCCACTAACAGCACGCACGAGCACCACACAACTAACTAATCTCTATGACCTTATCTCCTCCTAGAATATCTCCAAGAGCTATGACTTGGCCTCAACTGCAGACTGCATGCAGCTAACAAACGGATCAACCCAGCCGGCTAAACATCCTCGTAGAGCCCCACACTCCAGCCTTCGTCGCACTTGCCGCATCACACGGCCATTCTGCCTCACGCAGCACTGCAGCCTCATGCCGCCATCGGCATCTCGCCATCATCGTCGTATCACACGACGCCTTGGCATCTTGCCTTCTCCGCACGCCTCCGCTGAAGCTTCGTCGGACAATCTACTCCCTAGACAAACTAAGCTACATGCATAACGAAAAACAAACTATGCAGATACATAAATCAAGATTAAGTCTAACATCTCACGCTCGTCAGCGGTGATCTCAGTGTTCACACAAATCAAAACGTGTTTGAATGTGTGTAATCCTAAGGCATTTCTCTCTCTCTCTCTCTCTCTCTCTCTCTCTGAAAAATCTGTTCATTTTTCCCTGCAATGTTTTTGAGAGGTGGCATGTGTGGTTATCGATGTTTTCTTTCATCTCTATATGGTATTAATGGGTGTTTATTTGCAATCTGGATCACCGCCGGTACAAAAAAAAATAGATCGTGTGCTATAGATTATAAGTTTGCTTCCAAAATAATATTTAAAATATATATTGAATAGGTAAAGTAACATCATATCATATTCTACATATTTTCCTAATCAATTTCATATATAATATGTTAAAGTCGGAGTTACGGTTTAAAAGATATGGATAATTTACAAAAGCATTTGTTTGACTTAAATGTGATCCGTGGGTTTTACCTAGAAAGACAAGTTTAAAAGAAAATCGTAAAATAATGGTTCGGCAGTGTTTTAAGTGTGTACTTTGGGTCAATTCACAAAAAATACAGGGAGTTTCCTACAAAATTAACTGGCGGACCACCAGAAGCAGTCCTTACTTTATTAGTACTAGCACAAGAGTCTTTGCGTCGCAACAGCAGAAGAAAATACCGTACGGTCCTAACCCAATAACCATGACTTACACCCAATAAGTCTTGCCGAGACGTCTCTCTCTCTCGACATAAGATGAGAAATCTACTTTTTTTCATGCAAGATTTTGCCGATGCGTACATGCACGATTATCGACGGTTTCTTTCGTCACCAATTTGGTTTTGATGAGGTGTTCATTGCATTACGGGTTGGTGTCAGTATGAAAGTAAGATGAATCGTGCGCTATTGATTAAGGTTGCATCCTAAATAGTATTTTAAAAATATTTAACAGGTAAAATAACATCATATTCGTATTCTACACATCTTTTAACCAAATTTCATATGTAACATGTTAAAATTGAAGTTAGGGTTTAAAAAGTATGAGTATTTAAAAAAAGGTATTATTTGTTCTAGATGGACTGTGGGTTAATTATGGAAACGGTAGGGTGAAAGGGCATTTCTCTACTTTATGTTTTGGATGATGATGACAACCCTTTGTGGTCTAATCGTGTGCTATATGCTTCAGGTTCTCGATGCTTAGGCTTACATCGGATTGCTATTGCCTCTCGAAGGAAAAGATCGAAGACGTATCCTCTACGCTTTTATTTTCTTTGGTTGTAGAGTTTCCGTACTATCAAGAGGGAATCCTCATTAGGAAGCTCTGGGGGAATCAATTCACGTACACTTTTCTCACCCTCTCCTTGCGTTCCTCAGGTGTGTGAGAGAGAGAGAGTTTTCCTTGCCTCTTCCCCTCTTTCCTGCTCACTGTTTCTGCCCAGCGGTTGTACCGCTCCCTGGAGCGGTTGTACCACTAGGTCTTGTTGCTCACCAGTGGTGCTCGAGCGGTTGTACCGCTGCCTCCGGGCGGTGGTACCGCCATCATGCTCTGCAACTGCTGGGGCGGTGGTTCCGTTCATGCACCGCTCAAGTACCGCCCTCACTTCTGGTTTGATGCGGTTCTTGGGCGGTAGTGGCCCGGTTGGTCCGGTCATTCCACGATGACCGGTACCACCGGTGGTCCGAGCGGTTCTTCCGCTCGGAACTTAGCCACCCAGGAGCTCAAGGCCATGCGGTTGTTCCGGCCAGGCACCGCTCAAGTACCGGTCAAGCTCCTGTTTTGATGCGGTGGTTGTGCGGTAGCCAGGCGGTTGGTCCGGTTATTTTTCTTAGCCGGTACTACCGCCCGCCTGTCCAGTTGTACCGCTTGGTAGGGTTCTGCAGTTACACCGTGAGTCCCGGTTGTACCGGGACGAGGACCGGTTGTACCGCTGCAGTGCAAAAACGCAGTAACGGTTGGATTCGTGGGGAGACTATTTAAGGGAGCTTCTCCCACCTACCCCTCCTACCTTTGACCTCTCTCACTCCACCATTAATGCCCTTCAAGCTCTCTTGCCCGATCTCTCTCTCTAGCCACTCAAACTTGTTGATTTGCTAGGGATTGAAGGAGGAGACCTAGATCTACACTTCCACCAAAGGATACTTGGTTCCCCCATACTTTCTTGTGTGGATTTTGTTACTCTTGGGTGTTTGAGCACCCTAGACGGTTGAGGTCACCTCGGAGCCATATTCCATTGTGGTGAAGCTTCGTGGTTCTTGTTGGGAGCCTCCAATTAAGTTGTGGAGAAAGCCCCAACCTTGTTTGTAAAGGTTCGGTCGCCGCCTTCAAGGGCACCAATAGTGGATTCACGGCATCTCGCATTGTGTGAGGGCGTGAGGAGAATACGGTGGCCCTAGTGGCTTCTTGGGGAGCATTGTGCCTCCACACCGCTCCAACGGAGACGTACTTCCTCTCAAAGGGAAGGAACTTCGGCAACACATCCTCGTCTCCACCGTCTCCACTTTTGGTTATCTCGTGCCTTTACTTGTGTAGCTTATTTGTTTCATATATCTTGCTTGCTTGTGTTCCTATTCGTGTTGCATCATATAGGTTGCCCATCTAGTAGCATATCTAGACAACCTTTTTGATGCAAAGTTTAAATTGCTAAAGAAAAGCTAAAAATTGTTAGTTGCCTATTCACCCCCCCCCCTCTAGTCAACCATATCGATCCTTTCAATTGGTATCAGAGCCTCGTCTCTTTATTAAGGACTTTACCGTCCGAAGAGTATTGTTGATACCATAGACGGAGCGGAGGAACACTCCGGTGTGAATCCTATCTCGTCTACGGGTGATGGGGGAACTTCGGTCTCTCGTGAGGAGTTCAATGTAGCCTTGGAGACATTGAAAACCTCCATGACGACCGAAGTTGAAAGCATGTTTACTAAATTTCTTGAGGGGCTTAAACTATCCACCGCACCGTTGAAAGTGGGGGATCCCGCCAACAAGGTGTCGGATGCTATTCCCGACAAGGGGGAAGCTAGTAGTGAAAAGGATCCTTCTTCTAGTGGCAAGAATGGCACCGGCATCTTTGCCCATGTGGAACCACCACTTGTTTATGGTGGATTGGTTCCTTCTACTCATCTGAATCATGCCGGTCCTCCTCCTAAGATTGTGAAAAATGAGGATTTTGATTCTTGGGTTTACCGCTTTAAATGTCATTTAAATCATGTGAACACTAACCTTTGGAGAATCATTGAAGATGGTTTCTACCCACATGATCCAAGCAACTTCACTCCTCGAGAAGCCGCGGACAATCAATTCAATGAGAATGCTCTCTTCATCATTCAAGATGCAATTCCACCGGAAGACCTACCTCATCTTCGTCCCTTCGCCTTGGCCAAAGATGCATGGCATTATGTCGTGTCTCTCTACCGGGGAAGCGCAAGCATTCAACGCTCCAACTATGAAGTGGTACAAGATGAGGCTGATGAGTTTGCAATGAAGGACGATGAAGAACCTCGTGAGCTTTATCGAAGAGTCACCAAACTCGCGGTCTCACTACGAGATCACGGGAGCAAGGACACGGATGACAATTGGATCAAGCGCAAATTCCTCAAGGCAATGATGCCCTACCACAAGGCCATGTCGTCCGTCATTCGCCAAAGACCGGACTTCCACACTTTGACCTCTAGCGAAGTGTTGGATGAGTTTGTGGACATGAACATTTTGGACAAGACCGCCGACAATGCGGTGCTCCGTTCTCAACGGGCAAAGAAGCCTAACCTTGCATTGAAGGCCAAGCTCACCGTGGAAGAAGAAGAGGAAGAAGAGGAGAGCAACCCCGAAGATACAAAGTATGCATATCATGAACACATGGCACTTGCTTCAAGGCAATTTTGGAGCAAGAAGAACTCGAGGCCCAACTTTAGCAAAAACAACTCGAGTAGCACAAGGGGCAAGCAACGTGTAAGGACTTGCTACAATTGCGGCAACGTGAGTCATTTCATTGCGGAATGCCCGTACGAGAAGAGGGAAGACAATGGTGGCAAACTCATTCGAAAGGACAAGGCCAAGTCGTTCCCCAACAAGAACAACTTCACCAAGAAGACTCCTCCCAAGGCCTTGGTTGTGCAAGAAGAGTACAATGAGGACGATGACGATGATGAAGATGATGAAGATGATGAGTCGGTTGCCATGGCCTCCGTTGCCATTGCAACAACGTCACGAGTGTCTCTCTTCGACTCACCCAACGAGAGCATCAACGCCAAGTGCCTCATGGCTAAAGCCACCAACAAGGTAACCTCCAACATCAAAACTACCATCATTAATCATCCTTCCCCATCGGATAGCATTAATGAAGTTGAGGGAGCTAATGTGGAGGCTAACGAATTTGAGGCCTTTATGGGCAAACTCAAGGGAAAATCCAAGAAGCACTTTGTTGCTCTCTTGGAACAACTTGGTGAGGCCAATGACATGATCGAGGCTCATGAAGACACCATCTCGAAAATGGAAGGGCATAGTCGTGACTATGCTGATGAGATTTCGGATCTTTCCAATGCTCTTGAGAAAGAGCGTGGTCTTCGTTTGGCTCTTGAGGAGTGACACAACGTTGATCATGCTAAGTTAGAGAAAGATTATGATCATGCCCTCGTTGTGTCTCGTGTGCTAAATTCCGAGAAGGCCAAACTCGGGGTTGATCTTTCTAGACTCAAAGAGGAGTTTGATATACTTCACAAGGCCCACAAGGCCTTGAAGGGTATTCACGCTAGTCTCAAGGAGTCTCATGATCAACTCCAAGTGAAGCTAACTAAGGAGAAAGCAACTTTTACTCATATGGTTTTAATTGATAATGCAAATGCTACTAACCCGTGTTGTGAGCATATGCATCTTGTTGAGGAAAATGTTAAGTCGAAGGCGCAACTTGAGAGAGGTCTTGCGTCTTGCATACAAGGCAAGAAGAACCTCAACGATCTCTTGATCAACCAAAAGGGAGGTGTGGCGAAGGAAGGGGTTGGGTACGTCCCCGACTCCAAGAATAAGAAGAAGAATGACAAGACCAAACGACCTCCTCCCCTCATGCAAACCTTTGTGAGGGCGGGAGAGAGTGTCACCGAGGAGAAGAAGAAGAACAAAGCCAAGAAGGGCAATGTCACCTCTCCCAACAAAGCAGGCGATTTTAATCCTTCTTATGTGTTGTGTCGTGCTAGTGATGGGCATGTTTATGCCAAATTTGTTGGTTCTCTTCATGAGTACATTGAATGGTCTATTTGGGTTCCTAAGACCCTTATTACTAACATCAAAGGACCCATTACAAAATGGGTACCTAAAACCAAGCATTGATCTCTTGTAGGTGTTTGCTTCCGGTGGTGGATCATGGTTGCTCGATAGCGGAGCTACAAATCATATGACCGGAAGCAAGGACTTGGTGGTGGACGTGCACAAGGCTCCATCTATGCCCACCAATGTCGAGAGGGGTGATGCCTCATCTTCCAAGGTACTGGGACTTGGCAAGGTTGTCATCTCTCATGATCTCACGATCGAGAAGGTCATGCTTGTTGAGTCCCTTGCATACAATTTACTTTCTGTTCGTCAACTGGCAATCATGGGCTTTGCCACTTTCTTTGATATCGATTCCGTGGCCCTCTTGTGGAGCAAGACTCTTAAAGTAGCCTTTGTTGGGCATGTCGAGAACGGTCTATTTGTGATTAACTTTTCGGAGTGACCCACTAAGACCGCGACATGCCTAATGGCTAAAGTTGATGTGGGATGGCTTTGGCATCGCCGTTTAGCCCATGTCAATATGAGATCTTTGCAAAGTCTCCTCAAGGGGGACCATGTCCGTGGACTAACGAATGTTAGTTTTGCTAAAGATCGTGCTTGCAGTGCCTGTATCGAAGGAAAGCTACATGAGAAGGCTCACCCTCCCACGACTATCATTTATTCAAAGAGGCCTTTGGAGCTCCTTCACATGGATCTCTTTGGGCCTCCATCCTTCGATAGTCTTGGAGGTAGAAAGTATTTCTTGGTGATTGTGGATGACTACTCAAGGTACACGTGGGTGTATTTCTTCAAGAGGAAGAGCGAGACCCAACAAACCGTCATTGACTTTGCAAATGAAGCACAACGTCAACACAATGCAAAGATCTTGATAATAAGAAGTGACAACGGCACCGAGTTCAAGAACTACACCTTGGATGAATTTCTTAGTGATGAGGGAATCAAGCATCAATATTCTGCACCATACACCCCTCAACAAAACGGTGTTGCGGAGAGGAAGAACCGGACGTTGATGGATGCGGCAAGGACCATGATGGCGGAGTTCAAGTCTCCGTACAACTTTTGGGCCGAAGCCATCAACACCGTGTGTCATGCATCCAATCGGATCTACCTCCGCAAGGGCTTGAACAAGACTCCATATGAGATACTCACCGGTAACAAGCCCAACCTCAAGTACTTCCGGGTATTCGGGTGTAAGTGTTTCATTCTCAAGAAAGGTGTTCGGTTGTCTAAATTTGAGGATAGAGCTTATGAGGGCATATTTGTTGGTTATGATACAAACTCTCATGCTTACCATGTCCTCAATAAATCCACGGGACTTATTGAGGAGACGTGTAATGTGGAGTTTGATGAGAATAACGGCTCCCAAGTGGAGCAAAGTGGCACTTGTGATGTAGGTGATGAAATTCCTCCTCAAGCCATAAGAAGAATGGGTGTTGGTTTCATCCTACCCATTGAGGAACCCCTTGTGGCCGAAGGAGAAGGACAATGCTCCACTCAAGTGGAGCCATCACCAACCCAAGGCCCACACGCTTCCGAAGAACAAAGTGAAGGCCCTCAACCTCATGAACAAGACCAAGGGCAAGATCATACTCAAGACGGTGTTGACACACCAAGTGATGCCCAAGGTCAAGTTCTCTCCCCCGAGCAAGTTCCAGACCAAGAACAAGTTCATGACGACGCTCAAGATGATCAAGTAACCGCTCCTCAACTCACCACCGAGGAGGAATTAGAGCGTCGTGCCGCCAAGGTTGCTTCCAAGCTCTCCACCAAGGATCATCTCATGACGAATGTGCTTGGAAGCTTAAGAAAGGAGGTAAGCACTCGTAGACAATTAGCAAATTATTGTGAGCATCACGCGTTTGTCTCTTGAGTGGAACCTCTCAAGGTCTATGAGGCGCTAGAAGATCCGGATTGGCTCAATGCCATGCATGAAGAACTCAACAACTTGGAGCGCAACAAAGTGTGGAGATTGGTGCCAAGGCCAATGGGGAACCACAATGTCATTGGAACCAAGTGGATATTCAAGAACAAGAAAGATGCCCATGGGATTATCATTCGCAACAAGACTCGTTTGGTAGCACAAGGCTACTCCCAAGTCGAGGGTATCGACTACGGTGAAACCTTTGCTCCCGTTGCTCGTCTTGAATCCATTCACATGTTGATTGCATATGCTTCTCATCATAACTTTAAGTTACATAAAATGGATGTGAAGAGTGCGTTTCTTAATGGTCCCATTAATGAATTGGTGTACGTCAAGCAACCCCCCGGGTTCGAGGATCCCTACTTTCCCGATCATGTGTATCAACTCGATAAGGCACTCTATGGCCTTAAACAAGCCCCACGTGCGTGGTATGACCACCTTACCGAGTTGTTACAAGACCGTGGGTTTGAAGTTGGAATAATCGACCCCACTCTTTTTACTAAGAAGGTCAAAGGGGAGTTGTTTGTGTGCCAATTATATGTTGATGATATTATCTTTGGTTCACCTAACAAAGCGTTCAATGAGGAATTTGCCGCTCTCATGACCTCAAAGTTCGAGATGTCCTCCATGGGGGAGTTGAAGTTCTTTCTAGGGTTCGAAGTGTAGCAAAGAAGAGAAGGAACCTTCATCAATCAATCCAAATACACTCAAGACATGCTCAAGAGATTCAAGCTAAGTGACGTCAAGCCGGCTTCCACTCCAATGCCCACCAAGTGCCAACTTGACTTAGATCCCAATGGTAAAGTGGTGGATCAAAAGGTATATCATTCCATGATTGGATCCTTGCTTTACCTTTGTGCATCTAGACCGGACATCATGTTGAGTGTGGGAATTTGTGCACGGTTTCAAGCCGCACCTAAGGAAAGTCACTATGTGGCGGTCAAACGAATCTTTCGATATTTGGCTCATACCCCAAACTTTGGCTTATGGTACCCAAGAGGATCAAACTTCAAGCTTGTAGGGTACTCGGATTCCGATTGGGCGGGAGACAAAGTGGATAGGAAGTCCACTTCCAGAGGGTGCCAATTCCTTGGTTGCTCTTTGGTAAGTTGGTCTTCCAAAAAGCAAAGTTGTGTGTCTCTCTCGTCCACCGAAGCGGAGTATGTTGCGGCCAGTAGTTGTTGTGCACAACTCTTATGGATGAGGCAAACTTTAAAGGATTATGGTGTCACTTGTGACAAAGTGCCTCTTTGGTGTGACAATGAAAGTGCCATCAAGATCTCTCTCAACCCGGTGCAACACTTCAAGACGAAGCATATTGAGATCCGATATCACTTCATCCGGGATCATATTAGGCGAGGAGAGATCGAGCTCAACTACGTCAACACTCTTGATAACCTTGCAGATATCTTCACGAAGCCCTTGGATGAAGCAAGATTTCGCGAGTTAAGGCATGAGCTAAATATCATTGATTCGAGCAATGTTGCTTGAACCCTTGCACACCCTACCATGCTCAATTTGTTGTCTAGTTTAGGTGTAGGCATGGACATAGGGGGAGTGTTGTTCTCTCAATGAACTCTCCCTCCCCCCATTATGCATAAATTAATCGTGTCTTTCACATTAGCCATATTTGATGGTACTTGTGCTTCAAAGACGAGTTTTGGTCATGGACCCAAGGATAATTCTTCGCGGTGCCATACCAATTGACTCAAACATAGGTGGCCTCGGCCGCCATCCTCTCTTCGGGTTGTTGGAGTTAGCCGTGTTGTTCTTGTGTTGTTTTCTCTCTTTATGTCTTTGCTCCTTGTGTTAGGCTCCCCTAGGGTGTTGTTTGTGCCCCTTTTCTTCCTCCCTTCGGATTGCACTCATTTGATCTTGGCTTGGGTTTAGGTGGTCGGGCGGTACAACCGGTACCACGAGCGGTTCTACCGCTGGTACCGGGTTGTGCCGTCCCAAGGGTCTCTGTTTGGTGCTTGGGCGGTTCCACCGCACAAACCCACGGTAACCCATGTCCGGTACTACCGATTGATGCCGTGCGGTACTACCGCTGCCTCCCAGGCACCAGAAGTACCGCCTCCATCCACCGGTCTGTACCAGACGAGCGGTACAACCGCTCCCTCAAGTGGTTCTACCGGGGCGTGTGTACGGGCCTATATATACTCGACGGGGCCAAAGGGTTTTCTTTTTCCCTTCGTCCTCGTTCCTCTTCTTTTTGCCCTAGCCGCCGGCCATCTCTACCCCTGCCCCGAAGTGCGTCTCGCACTTCGGATCCTTGGCCCTCCGTGGATTATCTCCGTGGAGGCCTCCCGATCTCTTCCCATGGATGGTGGTAATGCCTCATGTTCTTTTCCCCTAGATTTGTTTTTAGGGTTCTTCCTTGTCTAGGCCTTTACTTATCTTTCCGCGTTTAGTGTTCTATCTATGGCTTAGAAGAGTTCTTTGTTTGCCTCCCGTCTTGTTTGCAGCACTTAGAATTCGGAATATTACTTGTGTGATTCGTATGCCTCGGTTAGATCTATCTTCCCTGGTAGTGCCACTGTCAGCAGTTCTACCGTCCTACGGTCGGTACAACCGCTGGAGCGGTACTACCGGCGGAAGATCCGGTACAACCGGAGTATATCAACCACTAAGCACTGTTCCATCTTCTCTGTTATTGCAACTTGTTCCTTTTCTGCTAGTGGGTGCAATCCTCTCATCCTTATTGGGTTTTTGTGTGTTCTTTTCGTGTGTGTACTCAGGTGGCTCTAGTTCTCGCTCTGCTCCTCGCAAGACCAAGAAGAGGGCACGAAGGACCTTGCGCCCGGTTGTGTCTGATGCTGAAGAAGAAGTTGTGATTCCCACCAAGCCCACTCGCCGTGAAAAGTCTGCCGCTGCTAAGCAACGTGTGGTTATGCCATTGCATCGTTGGAAAGCCAAGGATTGGGAAGCCTTCCGCTCAAAGAATCTGTATGAGGTTCCCATTGCTCCCCGTTGGACCATTGTTCAGTTCCGGAATGAGATGCAAGTGCGGATTGTTCATGAACTCTTTGAGCACAACAAGAACAGATATGCCAAGCAGTGGACAATTGATTTTGATAATTGGAGAAACAACATGGAGTATTTTGGTGAGGCGCTAGCTCTCTGCGAGGAGTTTGATCTTGTCAAGATCATATCAGTCAACTGTGACTTTGATGTTCAACTTATCCATCAGTTCTATGCCACGGTTCATTTTGGGGAAGATGATACGCGCACTCTCACCTTCATGTGTCGCGATGAATTGTTTCAAGTTCCCTGTAGGGCTTTCTGCAATGCTATTGGGTATGAAGATACCGGTCTGAGAGGAAGGGGTGGCATTCGCCCTCATGATTTTCCTGAGTCCATGCCTAAGGAGAAGCTTGCCCCTTTGTACATTCGGGGCCGTGGGATTATTGGAGAATCCAAGGATTTAGAGAAGGTCTATGACATCATGCACCGAGTGTTCCGCAATGTGCTCTTGCCCAAGGTGGGCAATCAAGATGAGATTCATGGCTATCTGGTTGATTTGATGGTTGCTATGAAGACCATGGTGGGGACAGGTGTTGGGGAACGCAGTAATTTCAAAAAAATTCCTACGCACACGCAAGATCATGGTGATGCATAGCAACGAGAGGGGACAGTATGATCTACGTACCCTTGTAGATCGCAACGGAAGCATTGACACAACGTAGAGGAAGTAGTCGTACGTCTTCCCGATCCGACCGATCCAAGCACCTTTACTCCGGCACCTCCGAGTTCTTAGCACACGTACAGCTCGATGACGCTCCCGGGCTCCGATCCAGCAAAGCTTCGGGGATGAGTTCCGTCAGCACAACAGCGTGGTGACGATGATGATGTTCTACCGACGCAGGGCTTCGCCTAAGCACTACAACGATATGACCGAGGTGGAATATGGTGGCAGGGGGCACCGCACACGGCTAAGGAACGATCACGAGGATCAACTTGTGTGTTCTAGGGTGCCCCCTTCCTCCGTATATAAAGGATCCAAGGGGAGGGGTGGCCGGCCAGGTTGGGCGCGCCAGGAGGAGTCCTAATCCCTCTGGGAGTAGGATTCCCCCCCCCCCCCCAATCCTAGTTGGAATAGGATTTGCTGAGGGGGGAAAGGAGAGAGGGGGGCCGGCCACCTCTCCTTGTCCTAATAGGACTAGGGGAGTGGGGAGGCGCGCGGCCCACCTTGGGCTGCCCCTTCTCTTTTCCACTAAAGCCCACTAAGGCCCATATAGCTTCCGGGGGGTTCCGGTAACCTCCCGGTACTCCTGTAAAATCCCGATTTTACCCGGAACACTTCCGATATCCAAACATAGGCTTCCAATATATCAATCTTTATGTCTCGACCATTTCGAGACTCCTCGTCATGTCCGTGATCACATCCGGGACTCCGAACAACCTTCGGTACATCAAAATGCATAAACTCATAATAACTGTCATCGTAACGTTAAGCGTGCGGACCCTACGGTTCGAGAACAATGTAGACATGACCGAGACACGTCTCCGGTCAATAACCAATAGCGGGACCTGGATGCCCATATTGGCTCCTACATATTCTACGAAGATCTTTATCGGTCAGACCGCATAACAACATACGTTGTTCCCTTTGTCATCGGTATGTTACTTGCCCGAGATTCGATCGTCGGTATCCAATACCTAGTTCAATCTCGTTACCGGCAAGTCTCTTTACTCGTTCCATAATACATCATCTCACAACTAACATATTAGTTGCAATGCTTGCAAGGCTTATGTGATGTGCATTACCAAGAGGGCCCAGAGATACCTCTCTGACAATTGGAGTGACAAATCCTAATCTCGAAATACGCCAACCCAACATCTACCTTTGGAGACACCTGTAGTACTCCTTTATAATCACCCAGTTACGTTGTGACGTTTGGTAGCACGCAAAGTGTTCCTCCGGTAAACGGGAGTTGCATAATCTCATAGTCATAGGAACATGTATAAGTCATGAAGAAAGCAATAGCAACATACTAAACGATCGGGTGCTAAGCTAATGGAATGGGTCATGTCAATCAGATCATTCAACTAATGATGTGATCTCGTTAATCAAATAACAACTCTTTGTTCATGGTTAGGAAACATAACCATCTTTGATTAACGAGCTAGTCAAGTAGAGGCATACTAGTGACACTCTGTTTGTCTATGTATTCACACATGTATTATGTTTCCGGTTAATACAATTCTAGCATGAATAATAAACATTTATCATGATATAAGGAAATAAATAATAACTTTATTATTGCCTCTAGGGCATATTTCCGTCAGTCTCCCACTTGCACTAGAGTCAATAATCTAGATTACACAGTAATGATTCTAACACCCATGGAGCCTTGGTGCTGATCATGTTTTGCTCGTGGAAGAGGCTTAGTCAGCGGGTCTGCAACATTCAGATCCGTATGTATCTTGCAAATCTCTATGTCTCCCACCTGGCCTAGATCCCGGATGGAATTGAAGCGTCTCTTGATGTTCTTGGTTCTCTTGTGAAATCTGGATTCCTTTGCCAAGGCAATTGCACCAGTATTGTCACAAAAGATTTTCATTGGACCCGATGCACTAGGTATGACACCTAGATCGGATATGAACTCCTTCATCCAGACTCCTTCATTTGCTGCTTCCGAAGCAGCTATGTACTCCGCTTCACATGTAGATCCCGCCATGACGCTTTGTTTAGAACTGCACCAACTGTCAGCTCCACCGTTTAATGTAAACACGTATCCGGTTTGCGATTTAGAATCGTCCGGATCAGTGTCAAAGCTTGCATCAACGTAACCGTTTACGATGAGCTCTTTGTCACCTCCATATACGAGAAACATATCCTTGGTCCTTTTCAGGTACTTCAGGATGTTCTTGACCGCTGTCCAGTGATCCACTCCTGGATTACTTTGGTACCTCCCTGCTAAACTTATAGCAAGGCACACATCAGGTCTGGTACACAGCATTGCATACATGATAGAGCCTATGGCTGAAGCATAGGGAACATCTTTCATTTTCTCTCTATCTTCTGCAGTGGTCGGGCTTTGAGTCTTACTCAATTTCACACCTTGTAATACAGGCAAGAACCCTTTCTTTGCTTGATCCATTTTGAACTTCTTCAAAATCTTGTCAAGGTATGTGCTTTGTGAAAGTCCAATTAAGCGTCTTGATCTATCTCTATAGATTTTTATGCCTAATATGTAAGCAGCTTCACCGAGGTCTTTCATTGAAAAACTCTTATTCAAATATCCCTTTATGCTATCCAGAAATTCTATATCATTTCCAATCAGTAATATGTCATCCACATATAATATCAGAAATGCTACAGAGCTCCCACTCACTTTCTTGTAAATACAGGCTTCTCCAAAAGTCTGTATAAAACCAAATGCTTTGATCACACTATCAAAGCGTTTATTCCAACTCCGAGAGGCTTGCACCAGTCCATAAATGGGTCGCTGGAGCTTGCACACTTTGTTAGCTCCCTTTGGATCGACAAAACCTTCCGGTTGCATCATATACAACTCTTCTTCCAAAAATCCATTCAGGAATGTAGTTTTGACGTCCATCTGCCAAATTTCATAATCATAAAATGCGGCAATTGCTAACATGATTCGGACAGACTTAAGCATCGCTACGGGTGAGAAAGTCTCATCGTAGTCAACCCCTTGAACTTGTCGAAAACCTTTTGCGACAAGTCGAGCTTTGTAGACAGTAATATTACCATCAGCGTCAGTCTTCTTCTTGAAGATCCATTTATTCTCAATTGCTTGCCGATCATCGGGCAAGTCAACCAAAGTCCATACTTTGTTCTCATACATGGATCCCATCTCAGATTTCATGGCTTCAAGCCATTTTGCGGAATCTGGACTCACCATCGCTTCCTCATAGTTCGTAGGTTCATCATGATCTAGTAGCATGACTTCCAGAACAGGATTACCATACCACTCTGGCGCGGATCTCATTCTGGTTGATCTACGAGGTTCAGTAGTATCTTGTTATGAAGTTTCATGATCATCATCATTAGCTTCCTCACTAATTGGTGTAGGTGTCACAGAAACAGTTTTCTGTGATGTACTACTTTCCAATAAGGGAGCAGGTACAGTTACCTCATCAACTTCTACTTTCCTCCCACTCACTTCTTTCGAGAGAAACTCCTTCTCTAGAAAGGATCCATTCTTAGCAACGAATGTCTTGCCTTCGGATCTGTGATAGAAGGTGTACCCAACAGTCTCCTTTGGGTATCCTATGAAGACACATTTCTCCGATTTGGGTTCGAGTTTATCAGGTTGAAACTTTTTCACATAAGCATCGCAGCCCCAAAGTTTAAGAAACAACAACTTTGGTTTCTTGCCAAACCACAGTTCATAAGGCGTCATCTCAACGGATTTTGATGGTGCCCTATTTAACGTGAATGCGGCCGTCTCTAGAGCGTATCCCCAAAACGATAGCGGTAAATCAGTAAGAGACATCATAGATCACACCATATCTAATAAAGTACGATTACGACGTTTGGACACACCATTACGCTGTGGTGTTCCGGGTGGCGTGAGTTGCAAAACTATTCCACAATTTTTCAAATGTACACCAAACTCGTAACTCAAATATTCTCCTCCATGATCAGATCATAGAAACTTTATTTTCTTGTTACGATGATTTTCAACTTCACTCTGAAATTCTTTGAACTTTTCAAATGTTTCAGACTTATGTTTCATTAAGTAGATATACCCATATCTGCTTAAATCATCTGTGAAGGTGAGAAAATAACGATATCCGCCACGAGCCTCAATATTCATCGGACCACATACATCTGTATGTATGATTTCCAACAAATCTGTTGCTCTCTCCATAGTACCGGAGAACGGTGTTTTAGTCATCTTGCCCATGAGGCACGATTCGCAAGTACCAAGCGATTCATAATCAAGTGGTTCCAAAAGCCCATCAGTATGGAGTTTCTTCATGCGCTTTACACCGATATGACCTAAACGGCAGTGCCACAAATAAGTTGCACTACCATTATCAACTCTGCATCTTTTGGCTTCAACATTATGAATATGTGTATCACTACTCTCAAGATTCAATAAGAATAGACCACTCTTCAAGGGTGCATGACCATAAAAGATATTACTCATATAAATAGAACAACCATTATTCTCTGATTTAAATGAATAACCGTCTCGCATTAAACAAGATCCAGATATAATGTTCATGCTCAACGCTGACACCAAATAACAATTATTTAGGTCTAATACTAATCCTGAAGGTAGATGTAGAGGTAGCGTGCCGACCGCGATCACATTGACTTTGGAACCGTTTCCCACGCGCATCGTCACCTCGTCCTTTACCAGTGTTCGCTTATTCCGTAGTCCCTATTTTGAGTTGCATATATTAGCAACAGAACCAGTATCAAATACCCAGGTGCTACTGCGAGCTCTAGTAAGGTACACATCAATAACATGTATATCACATATACCTTTGTTCACCTTGCCATCCTTCTTATCCGCCAAATACTTGGGCCAGTTCCGCTTCCAGTGACCAGTCTGCTTGCAGTAGAAGCACTCAGTTTCAGGCTTAGGTCCAGACTTGGGTTTCTTCTCTTGAGCAGCAACTTGCTTGCCGTTCTTCTTGAAGTTCCCCTTCTTCTTCCCTTTGCCCTTTTTCTTGAAACTAGTGGTCTTGTTGACCATCAACACTTGATGCTCCTTTTTGATTTCTATCTCCGCGGCTTTCAGCATTGCGAAGAGCCCGGGAATAGTCTTATTCATCCCTTGCATATTATAGTTCATCACGAAGCTCTTGTAGCTTGGTGGCAGTGATTGGAGAATTCTGTCAATGACGCAATCATCTGGAAGATTAACTCCCATATGAATCAAGTGATTATTATACCCAGACATTTTGAGTATATGCTCACTGACAGAACTGTTCTCCTCCATCTTACAGCTATAGAACTTATTGGAGACTTCATATCTCTCAATCCGGGCATTTGCTTGAAATACTAACTTCAACTCCTGGAACATCTCATATGCTCCATGATGTTCAAAATGTCGTTGAAGTCCCGATTCTAAGCCGTAAAGCATAGCACACTGAACTATCGAGTAGTCATCAGCTTTGCTCTGTCAGACGTTCATAACATCTGGTGTTGCTCCAGCAGCAGGCCTGGCACCCAGCAGTGCTTCCAGGACGTAATTCTTCTATGCAGCAATGAGGATAATCCTCAAGTTACGGACCATGTCTGTGTAATTGCTACCATCATCTTTCAACTTTGCTTTCTCAAGGAACGCATTAAAATTCAACGGAACAACAGCACGGGCCATCTATCTACAATCAACATAAACAAGCAAGATACTATCAGGGACTAAGTTCATGATAAATTTAAGTTCAATTAATCATATTACTTAAGAACTCCCACTTAGATAGACATCCCTCTAATCTTCTAAGTGATTACGTGATCCAAATCAACTAAACCATAACCGATCATCACGTGAAATGGATTAGTCTTCAATGGTGAACATCATTATGTTGATCATATCTACTATATGATTCACGCTCGACCTTTCGGTCTCCGTGTTCCGAGGCCATATCTGCATATGCTAGGCTCGTCAAGTATAACCCGAGTATTCTACGTGTGCAAAACTGGCTTGCACCAATTGTAGATGGACGTAGAGCTTATCACACCCGATCATCACGTGGTGTCTGGGCACGACGAACTTTGGCAACGGTGCATACTCAGGGAGAACACTTCTTGATAATTTAGTGAGAGATCATCTTATAATGCTACCGTCAATCAAAGCAAGATAAGATGCATAAAGGATAAACATCACACGCAATCAATATAAGTGATATGATATGGCCATCATCATCTTGTGCTTGTGATCTCCATCTCCGAAGCACCGTCGTGATCACCATCGTCACCGGCGCGACACCTTGATCTCCATCATATCATCGTTGTCGTCTCGCCAATCTTATGCTTCTACGACTATCCCTACCGCTTAGTGATAAAGTAAAGCATTACATCGCGATTGCATTGCATACAATAAAGCGGCAACCATATGGCTCCTGTCAGTTGCCGATAACTCGGTTACAAAACATGATCATCTCATACAATAAAATTTAGCATCATGTCTTGACCATATCACATCACAACATGCCCTGCAAAAACAAGTTAGATGTCCTCTACTTTGTTGTTGCAAGTTTTACGTGGCTGCTACGGGCTTAAGTAAGAACCGATCTTACCTACGCATCAAAACCACAACGATAGTTTGTCAATTTGACTCCGTTTTAACCTTCGCAAGGACCGGGCGTAGCCACACTTGGTTCAACTAAAGTTGGAGAGACTGTCGCCCGCAAGCCACCTATGTGCAAAGCACGTCGGGAGAACCGGTCTCGCGTAAGCGTACGCGTAATGTCGGTCCGGGTCGTCTCGTCCAACAATACCGCCGAACCAAAGTATGACATGCTGGTAGGTAGTATGACTTATATCGCCCACAACTCACTTGTGTTCTACTCGTGCATATAACATCAAAGCATAAAACCTAGGCTCGGAAGCCACTGTTGGGGAACACAGTAATTTCAAAAAAATTCCTACGCACACGCAAGATCATGGTGATGCATAGCAACGAGAGGGGAGAGTATGATCTACGTACCCTTGTAGATCGCAACAGAAGCATTGACACAACGTAGAGGAAGTAGTCGTACGTCTTCCCGATCCGACCGATCCAAGCACCGTTACTCCGGCACCTCCGAGTTCTTAGCACACGTACAGCTCGATGACGCTCCCCGGGCTCCGATCCAGCAAAGCTTCGGGGATGAGTTCCATCAGCACAACGGCGTGGTGATGATGATGATGTTCTACCGACGCTGGGCTTCACCTAAGCACTACAACGATATGACCGAGGTGGAATATGGTGGCAGGGGGCACCGCACACGGCTAAGGAACGATCACGAGGATCAACTTGTGTGTTATAGGGTGCTCCCTTCCTCCGTATATAAAGGATACAAGGGGAGGGGTGGCCGGCCAGGTTGGGCGCGCTAGGAGGAGTCCTACTTACTCCCTCTGGGAGTAGGATTCCCCCCCCCCCCCAATCCTAGTTGGAATAGGATTTGCTGAGGGGGGAAAGGAGAGAGGGGGGCCGGCCACCTCTCCTTGTCCTAATAGGACTAGGGGAGGAGGGAGGTGCGCGGCCCACCTTGGGCTGCCCCTTATCTTTTCCACTAAAGCCCACTAAGGCCCATATAGCTTCCGGGGGGTTCCGGTAACCTCCCGGTACTCCGGTAAAATCCCGATTTTACCCGGAACACTTCCGATATCCAAACATAGGCTTCCAATATATCAATCTTTATGTCTCGACCATTTCGAGACTCCTCGTCATGTCCGTGATCACATCCGGGACTCCGAACAACCTTCGGTACATCAAAATGCATAAACTCATAATAATTGTCATCGTAACGTTAAGCTTGCGGACCCTACGGTTCGAGAACAATGTAGACATGACCGAGACACGTCTCCGGTCAATAACCAATAGCGGGACCTGGATGCCCATATTGGCTCCTACATATTCTACGAAGATCTTTATCGGTCAGACCGCATAACAACATACGTTGTTCCCTTTGTCATCGGTATGTTACTTGCCCGAGATTCGATCGTCGGTATCCAATACCTAGTTCAATCTCGTTACCGGCAAGTCTCTTTACTCGTTCCATAATACATCATCTCACAACTAACATATTAGTTGCAATGCTTGCAAGGTTTATGTGATGTGCATTAACGAGAGGGCCCAGAGATACCTCTCCGACAATCGGAGTGACAAATCCTAATCTCGAAATACGCCAACCCAACATCTACCTTTGGAGACACCTGTAGTACTCCTTTATAATCACCCAGTTACGTTGTGACGTTTGGTAGCACCCAAAGTGTTCCTCCGGTAAACGGGAGTTGCATAATCTCATAGTCATAGGAACATGTATAAGTCATGAAGAAAGCAATAGCAACATACTAAACGATCGGGTGCTAAGCTAATGGAATGGGTCATGTCAATCAGATCATTCAACTAATGATGTGATCTCGTTAATCAAATAACAACTCTTTGTTCATGGTTAGGAAACATAACCATCTTTGATTAACGAGCTAGTCAAGCAGAGGCATACTAGTGACACTCTGTTTGTCTATGTATTCACACATGTATTATGTTTCCGGTTAATACAATTATAGCATGAATAATAAACATTTATCATGATATAAGGAAATAAATAATAACTTTATTATTGCCTCTAGGGCATATTTCCTTCAACAGGGGCAACGTTTGATGTATCAAATTGGCTGTGGCATGAGATGTACAACATGGTCATCTACCGTAAAGTCCCAATCTATGCTCCGTTAGTCATGTGCTTTCTGAACTTTGTGTGGGCTGTTCGTCGTCCTGGAGAGCTCCTCACTTCTCCGGACAACCTCACTGTTCATGAGGTCAAGCTCCTTAAGAAGAAGAAGCATGCCGAGCCTCGCTTCCCTGAACATGCTCCTGAGGATGTCTATGCTACGTCTGACGATGAGGATTTTGAGCTGGAGCCAGGGGCCAAGCCTTCGTGGGTGGCCAAACTTACTGCCAAGGTGAAGAAGACCTTTTGTCTCCAGGCTGACATCCAGAAGAAGATGTATGATGCACATGTCAATGAGAATCTTGCACGGTGTCGCCAGATTGCAATGATGAAGCACCTCAACATGCAGGTTCAGAGTGGCTCTTAGAAGAGCATCACCCCAGAGGAGCGTTGGATCTCTACCCATAGCACCTGGACTAATGATGAAGCCCCTCCCCAGCCATCATCCTCGCGTGCAGCAGCTGACCATGCCATGGAGGACTCTGATCATGACGATGATGACGACTCTGCTGATGAGGATCCAGATGCGACCGAGGAGTCAGAGGAGGACGCCTGAGCTTTGGGACGCTAGCTTCACTCTTTTCCTTTTTGGTGTCTTGATGCCAAAGGGGGAGAGGGTTCTATAGGTCTCGGGATTTGCATGGGTTGGGTTTCTTGTTTCCTCGTGTTTCTCTTTAGCGTTGAACCTTGTTCATGGTGGTTTCTTGCTGTGTGTGAGATTTATGCTACTCCTTTTATTTCCTTCAGTTCGTCAGTTACTTTTTGTGTTATTATTGCTATCTATCCATTATGTTGTCTCTCATATTATGTGCTTAGAGTGGTGAGTCTATAATATCTAGGGGGAGTCTAGTCCTGAAAGTGTGCCCATGCTTTCTAACAGCTAGTACTTGTTGGGGCACATATTCAGGGGGAGTTCCGTCTATATTTCTTTGACTTATCTCTTGCAAATCGTGTTGTTGTCATCATCCACCAAAAAGGGGGAGATTGAAAGGGCATTTCCCTACTTTATGTTTTGGATGATGATGACAACCCTTTGTGATCTAATCGTGTGCTATATGCTTCAGGTTCTCGATGCTTAGGCTTACATCGGATTGCTATTGCCTCTCGAAGGAAAAGATCGAAGTCGTGTCCTCTACGCTTTTATTTTCTTTGGTCGTAGAGTTCCCGTACTATCAAGAGGGAATCCTCATTAGGAAGCTCTGGGGGAATCAGTTCACGTACACTTTTCTCACCCTCTCCTTGCGTTCCTCAGGTGTGTGTGAGAGAGAGAGTTTTCCTTGCCTCTTCCCCTCTTTCCTGCTCACTGTTTCCACCCAGCGGTTGTACCGCTCTCTGGAGCGGTTGTACCGCTGGGTCTTGTTGCTCACCAGTGGTGCTCGAGCGGTTGTACCGCTGCCTCCGGGCGGTGGTACCGCCACCATGCTCAGCAACTACTGGGGCGGTGGTTCCGTCCATGCACCGCTCAAGTACCGCCCTCGCTTCTGGTTTGATGCGGTTCTGGGGCGGTAGTGGCCCGGTTGGTCCGGTCATTCCACGATGACCGGTACCACCGGTGGTCCGAGCGGTTCTTCCGCTTGGAACTTAGCCACCCAAGAGCTCAAGGCCATGCGGTTGTTCCGGCCAGGCATCGCTCAATTACCGGTCAAGCTCCTGTTTTGATGCGGTGGTTGTGCGGTAGCCAGGCGGTTGGTCCGGTTATTTTTCTTAGCCGGTACTACCGCCCGCCTGTCCGGTTGTACCGCTTGGTAGGGTTCTACAGTTACACCGTGAGTCCCGGTTGTACCGGGACGAGGACCGGTTGTACCGCTGCAGTGCAAAAATGCAGTAACGGTTGGATTCGTGGAGAGACTATTTAAGGGAGCTTCTCCCACCTACCCCTCCTACCTTTGACCTCTCTCACTCCACCATTAATGCCCTTCAAGCTCTCTTGCCCGATCTCTCTCTCTAGCCACTCAAACTTGTTGATTTGCTAGGGATTGAAGGAGGAGACCTAGATCTACACTTCCACCAAAGGATATTTGATTCCCCCATACTTTCTTGTGTGGATTTTGTTACTCTTGGGTGTTTGAGCACCCTAGACGGTTGAGTTCACCTCGGAGCCATATTCCATTGTGGTGAAGCTTCGTGGTTCTTGTTGGGAGCCTCCAATTAAGTTGTGGAGAAAGCCCCAACCTTGTTTGTAAAGGTTCGGTCGCCGCCTTCAAGGGCACCAATAGTGGATTCACGGCATCTCGCATTGTGTGAGGGCGTGAGGAGAATACGGTGGCCCTAGTGGCTTCTTGGGGAGCATTGTGCCTCCACACCGCTCCAACGGAGACGTACTTCCTCTCAAAGGGAAGGAACTTCGGCAACACATCCTCGTCTCCACCGTCTCCACTTTTGGTTATCTCGTGCCTTTACTTGTGTAGCTTATTTGTTTCATATATCTTGCTTGCTTGTGTTCCTATTCGTGTTGCATCATATAGGTTGCCCATCTAGTAGCATATCTAGACAACCTTTTTGATGCAAAGTTTAAATTGCTAAAGAAAAGCTAAAAATTGTTAGTTGCCTATTCACCCCCCCCCCTCTAGTCAACCATATCGATCCTTTCAATTGGTATCAGAGCCTCGTCTCTTTATTAAGGACTTTACCGTCCGAAGAGTATGGTTGATACCATAGACGGAGCGGAGGAACACTCCGGTGTGAATCCTATCTCGTCTACGGGTGATGGGGGAACTTCGGTCTCTCGTGAGGAGTTCAATGTAGCCTTGGAGACATTGAAAACCTCCATGACGACCGAAGTTGAAAGCATGTTTACTAAATTTCTTGAGGGGCTTAAACTATCCACCGCACCGTTGAAAGTGGGGGATCCCGCCAACAAGGTGTCGGATGCTATTCCCGACAAGGGGGAAGCTAGTAGTGAAAAGGCTCCTTCTTCTAGTGGCAAGAATGGCACCGGCATCTTTGCCCATGTGGAACCACCACTTGTTTATGGCGGACCGGTTCCTTCTACTCATCTGAATCATGCCGGTCCTCCTCCTAAGATTGTGAAAAATGAGGATTTTGATTCTTGGGTTTACCGCTTTAAACGTCATTTAAATCATGTGAACACTAACCTTTGGAGAATCATTGAAGAAGGTTTCTACCCACATGATCCAAGAAACTTCACTCCTCGAGAAGCCGCGGACGATCAATTCAATGAGAATGCTCTCTTCATCATTCAAGATGCAATTCCACCCGAAGACCTACCTCATCTTCGTCCCATCGCCTTGGCCAAAGATGCATGGCATTGTGTCGTGTCTCTCTACCGGGGAAGCACAAGCATTCAACGCTCCAACTATGAAGTGGTACAAGATGAGGCTGATGAGTTTGCAATGAAGGAAGATGAAGAACCTCGTGAGCTTTATCGGAGAGTCACCAAACTCGCGGTCTCACTACGAGATCACGGGAGCAAGGACACGGATGACAATTGGATCAAGCGCAAATTCCTCAAGGCAATGATGCCCTACCACAAGGCCATGTCGTCCGTCATTCGCCAAAGACCGGACTTCCACACTTTGACCTCTAGCGAAGTGTTGGATGAGTTTGTGGCCATGAACATTTTGGACAAGACCGCCGACAATGCGGTGCTCCGTTCTCAACGGGCAAAGAAGCCTAACCTTGCATTGAAGGCCAAGCTCACCGTGGAAGAAGAAGAGGAAGAAGAGGAGAGCAACCCCGAAGATACAAAGTATGCATATCATGAACACATGGCACTTGCTTCAAGGCAATTTTGGAGCAAGAAGAACTCTAGGCCCAACTTTAGCAAAAACAACTCGAGTAGCACAAGGGGCAAGCAATGTGTAAGGACTTGCTACAATTGCGGCAACGTGAGTCATTTCGTTGCGGAATGCCCGTACGAGAAGAGGGAAGACAATGGTGGCAAACTCATCCGAAAGGACAAGGCCAAGTTGTTCCCCAACAAGAACAACTTCTCCAAGAAGACTCCTCCCAAGGCCTTGGTTGTGCAAGAAGAGTACAATGAGGATGATGACGATGATGAAGATGATGAAGATGATGAGTCGGTTGCCATGGCCTCCGTTGCCATTGCAACAATATCACGAGTATCTCTCTTCGACTCACCCAACGAGAGCATCAACGCCAAGTGCCTCATGGCTAAAGCCACCAACAAGGTAACCTCCAACATCAAAACTACCATCATTAATCATCCTTCCCCATCGGATAGCATTAATGAAGTTGAGGGAGCTAATGTGGAGGCTAACGAGTTTGATGCCTTTATTGGCAAACTCAAGGGAAAATCCAAGAAGCACTTTGTTGCTCTCTTGGAACAACTTGGTGAGGCCAATGACATGATCGAGGCTCACGAAGACACCATCTCGAAAATGGAAGGGCATAGTCATGACTATGCCGATGAGATTTCGGATCTTTCCAATGCTCTTGAGAAAGAGCATGGTCTTTGTTTGGCTCTTGAGGAGTCACACAACGTTGATCATGCTAAGTTAGAGAAAGATTATGATCATGCCCTCGTTGTGTCTCGTGTGCTAAATTCGGAGAAGGCCAAACTCGGGGTTGATATTGCTAGACTCAAAGAGGAGTTTGATATACTTGACAAGGCCCTCAGAGTGAAGCTAACTAAGGAGAAAGCAACTTTTCCTCATATGGTTTTAATTGATAATGCAAATGCTACTAACCCGTGTTGTGAGCATATGCATCTTGTTGAGGAAAATGTTAAGTCGAAGGCGCAACTTGAGAGAGGTCTTGCGTCTTGCATACAAGGCAAGAAGAACCTCAACGATCTCTTGATCAACCAAAAGGGAGGTGTGGCGAAGGAAGGGGTTGGGTACGTCCCCGACTCCAAGAATAAGAAGAAGAATGACAAGACCAAACGACCTCCTCCCCTCATGCAAACCTTTGTGAGGGCGGGAGAGAGTGTCACCGAGGAGAAGAAGAAGAACAAAGCCAAGAAGGGCAATGTCACCTCTCCCAACAAAGCAGGCGATTTTAATCCTTCTTATGTGTTGTGACGTGCTAGTGATGGGCATGTTTATGCCAAATTTGTTGGTTCTCTTCATGAGTACATTGAATGGTCTATTTGGGTTCCTAAGACCCTTGTTACTAACATCAAAGGACCCATTACAAAATGGGTACCTAAAACCAAGCATTGATCTCTTGTAGGTGTTTGCTTCCGGTGGTGGATCATGGTTGCTCGATAGCGGAGCTACAAATCATATGACCGGAAGCAAGGACTTGGTGGTGGACGTGCACAAGGCTCCATCTATGCCCACCAATGTCGAGTGGGGTGATGCCTCATCTTCTAAGGTACTGGGACTTGGCAAGGTTGTCATCTCTCATGATCTCACGATCGAGAAGGTCATGCTTGTTGAGTCCCTTGCATACAATTTACTTTTCGTTCGTCAACTTGCAATCATGGGCTTTGCCACTTTCTTTGATATCGATTCCGTGGCCCTCTTGTGGAGCAAGACTCTTAAAGTAGCCTTTGTTGGGCATGTCGAGAACGGTCTATGTGTGATTAACTTTTCGGAGCGACCCACTAAGACCGCGACATGCCTAATGGCTAAAGTTGATGTGGGATGGCTTTGGCATCGCCGTTTAGCCCATGTCAATATGAGATCTTTGCAAAGTCTCCTCAAGGGGGACCATGTCCGTGGACTAACGAATGTTAGTTTTGCTAAAGATCGTGCTTGCAGTGCCTCTATCGAAGGAAAGCTACATGAGAAGGCTCACCCTCCCACGACTATCATTTATTCAAAGAGGCCTTTGGAGCTCCTTCACATGGATCTCTTTGGGCCTCCATCCTTCGATAGCCTTGGAGGTAGGAAGTATTGCTTGGTGATTGTGGATGACTACTCAAGGTACACGTGGGTGTATTTCTTCAAGAGGAAGAGCGAGACCCAAAAAACCGTCATTGACTTTGCAAATGAAGCACAACGTCAACACAATGCAAAGATATTGACAATAAGAAGTGACAACGGCACCGATTTCAAGAACTACACCTTGGATGAATTCCTTAGTGATGAGGGAATCAAGCATCAATATTCCGCACCATACACCCCTCAACAAAAGGGTGTTGCGGAGAGGAAGAACCGGACGTTGATGGATGCGGCAAGGACCATGATGGCGGAGTTCAAGTCTCCGTACAACTTTTGGGCCGAAGCCATCAACACCGCGTGTCATGCATCCAATCGGATCTACCTCCGCAAGGGCTTAAACAAGACTCCATATGAGATACTCACCGGTAACATGCCCAACCTCAAGTACTTCTGGGTATTCGGGTGTAAGTGTTTCATTCTCAAGAAAGGTGTTCGGTTGTCTAAATTTGAGGATAGAGCTTATGAGGGCATATTTGTTGGTTATGCTACAAACTCTCATGCTTACCATGTCCTCAATAAATCCACGGGACTTATTGAGGAGATGTGTAACGTGGAGTTTGATGAGAATAACGGCTCCCAAGTGGAGCAAAGTGGCACTTGTGATGTAGGTGATGAAATTCCTCCTCAAGCCATAAGAAGAATGGGTGTTGGTTTCATCCTACCCATTGAGGAACCCCTTGTGGCCGAAGGAGAAGGACAATGCTCCACTCAAGTGGAGCCATCACCAACCCAAGGCCCACACGCTTCCGAAGAACAAAGTGAAGGCCCTCAACCTCATGAACAAGACCAAGGGCAAGATCATACTCAAGACGGTGTTGACACACCAAGTGATGCCCAAGGTCAAGTTCTCTCCCCCGAGAAAGTTCTAGACCAAGAACAAGTTCATGACGACGCTCAAGATGATCAAGTAACCGCTCCTCAACTCACCACCGAGGAGGAATTAGAGCGTCGTGCCATCAAGGTTGCTTCCAAGCTCTCCACCAAGGATCATCTCATGACGAATGTGCTTGGAAGCTTAAGAAAGGGGGTAAGCACTCGTAGACAATTAGCAAATTATTGTGAGCATCACGCGTTTGTCTCTTGTGTGGAACCTCTCAAGGTCTATGAGGCGCTAGAAGATCCGGATTGGCTCAATGCCATGCATGGAGAACTCAACAACTTCGAGCGCAACAAAGTGTGGAGATTGGTGCCAAGGCCAACGGGGAACCACAATGTCATTGGAACCAAGTGGATATTCAAGAACAAGCAAGATGCCCATGGGATTATCATTCGTAACAAGGCTCGTTTGGTAGCACAAGGCTACTCCCAAGTCGAGGGTATCGACTACGGTGAAACCTTTGCTCCCGTTGCTCGTCTTGAATCCATTCACATGTTGATTGCATATGCTTCTCATCATAACTTTAAGTTACATCAAATGGATGTGAAGAGTGCGTTTCTTAATGGTCCCATTAATGAATTGGTGTACGTCAAGCAACCCCCCGGGTTCGAGGATCCCTACTTTCCCGATCATGTGTATCAACTCGATAAGGCACTCTATGGCCTTAAACAAGCCCCACGTGTGTGGTATGACCACCTTACCGAGTTGTTACAAGATCGTGGGTTTGAAGTTGGAATAATCGACCCCACTCTTTTTACTAAGAAGGTCAAAGGGGAGTTGTTTGTGTGCCAATTATATGTTGATGATATTATCTTTGGTTCACCTAACAAAGCGTTCATTGAGGAATTTTCCGCTCTCATGACCTCAAAGTTCGAGATGTCCTTCATGGGGGAGTTGAAGTTCTTTCTAGGGTTCGAAGTGAAGCAAAGAAGAGAAGGAACCTTCATCAATCAATCCAAATACACTCAAGACATGCTCAAGAGATTCAAGCTAAGTGACGTCAAGCCGGCTTCCACTCCAATGCCCACCAAGTGCCAACTTGACTTAGATCCCAATGGTAAAGTGGTGGATCAAAAGGTATATCGTTCCATGATTGGATCCTTGCTTTACCTTTGTGCATCTAGACCGGACATCATGTTGAGTGTGGGAATTTGTGCACGGTTTCCAGCCGCACCTAAGGAAAGTCACTATGTGGTGGTCAAACGAATCTTTCGATATTTGGCTCATACCCCAAACTTTGGCTTATGGTACCCAAGAGGATCAAACTTCAAGCTTGTAGGGTACTCGGATTCCGATTGGGCGGGAGACAAAGTGGATAGGAAGTCCACTTCCGAAGGGTGCCAATTCCTTGGTTGCTCTTTGGTAAGTTGGTCTTCCAAAAAGCAAAGTTGTGTGTCTCTCTCGTCCACCGAAGCGGAGTATGTTGCAGCCGGTAGTTGTTGTGCACAACTCTTATGGATGAGGCAAACTTTAAAGGATTATGGTGTCACTTGTGACAAAGTGCCTCTTTGGTGTGACAATGAAAGTGCCATCAAGATCTCTCTCAACCCGGTGCAACACTTCAAGACGAAGCATATTGAGATCCGGTATCACTTCATCCGAGATCATATTAGGCGAGGAGAAATCGAGCTCAACTACGTTAACACTCTTGATAACCTTGCAGATATCTTCACGAAGCCCTTGGATGAAGCAAGATTTCGCGAGTTAAGGCATGAGCTAAATATCATTGATTCGGGCAATGTTGCTTGAACCCTTGCACACCCTACCATGCTCAATTTGTTGTCTAGTTTAGGTGTAGGCATGGACATAGGGGGAGTGTTGTTCTCTCAATGAACTCTCCCTCCCCCCATTATGCATAAATTGATCGTGTCTTTCACATTAGCCATATTTGATGGTACTTGTGCTTCAAAGGCGAGTTTTGGTCATGGACCCAAGGATAATTCTTCGCGGTGCCATACCAATTGACTCAAACATAGGTGGCCTCGGCCGCCATCCTCTCTTCGGGTTGTTGGAGTTAGCCGTGTTGTTCTTGTGTTGTTTTCTCTCTTTATGTCTTTGCTCCTTGTGTTAGGCTCCCCTAGGGTGTTGTTTGTGCCCCTTTTCTTCCTCCCTTCGGATTGCACTCATTTGATCTTGGCTTGGGTTTAGGTGGTCGGGCGGTACAACCGGTACCACGAGCGGTTCTACCGCTGGTACCGGGTTGTATCGTCCCAAGGGTCTCTGTTCGGTGTTTGGAGAGACTGTCGCCCGCAAGCCACCTATGTGCAAAGCACGTTGGGAGAACCGGTCTCGCGTAAGTGTACGCGTAATGTCGGTCCGAGTCGTCTCGTCCAACAATACCGCCGAACCAAAGTATGACATGCTGGTAGGCAGTATGACTTATATCGCCCACAACTCACTTGTGTTCTACTCGTGCATATAACATCAAACCATAAAACCTAGGCTCGGATGCCACTGTTGGGGAACGCAGTAATTTCAAAAAAATTCCTACGCACTTGCAAGATCATGGTGATGCATAGCAACGAGAGGGGAGAGTATGATCTACGTACCCTTGTAGATCGCAACGGAAGCGTTGACACAACATAAAGGAAGTAGTCGTACGTCTTCCTGATCCGACCGATCCAAGCACCGTTACTCTAGCACCTCCGAGTTCTTAGCACACGTACAGCTCGATGACGCTCCTCGGGCTCCGATCCAGCAAAGCTTCGGGGATGAGTTCCGTCAGCACAACGGCGTGGTGACGATGATGATGTTCTACCGACGCAGGGCTTCGCCTAAGCACTACAACGATATGACCGAGGTGGAATATGGTGGCAGGGGGCACCGCACACGGCTAAGGAACGATCACGAGGATCAACTTGTGTGTTCTAGGGTGCCCCCTTCCTCCCTATATAAAGGAGCCAAGGGGAGGGGTGGCTGGCCAGGTTGGGCGCGCCAGGAGGAGTCCTACTCCCTCTGGGAGTAGGATTCCCCCCCCCCCCCCAATCCTAGTTGGAATAGGATTTGCTGAGGGGGGAAAGGAGAGAGGGGGGCCGGCCACCTCTCCTTGTCCTAATAGGACTAGGGGAGGGGGAAGGTGCGCGGCCCACCTTGGGCTGCCCCTTCTCTTTTCCACTAAAGCCCACTAAGGCCCATATAGCTTCCGGGGGGTTCCGGTAACCTCCCCGTACTCCGGTAAAATCCCGATTTTACCCGGAACACTTCCGATATCCAAACATAGGCTTCCAATATATCAATCTTTATGTCTCGACCATTTCGAGACTCCTCGTCATGTACGTGATCACATCCGGGACTCTGAACAACCTTCGGTACATCAAAATGCATAAACTCATAATAACTGTCATCGTAACGTTAAGCGTGCGGACCCTACAGTTCGAGAACAATGTAGACATGACCGAGACACGTCTCCGGTCAATAACCAATAGCGAGACCTGGATGCCCATATTGGCTCCTACATATTCTACGAAGATCTTTATCGGTCAGACCGCATAACAACATACGTTGTTCCCTTTGTCATCGGTATGTTACTTGCCCGACATTCGATCATCGGTATCCAATACCTAGTTCAATCTCGTTACCGGGAAGTCTCTTTACTCGTTCCGTAATACATCATCTCACAACTATCATATTAGTTGCAATGCTTGCAAGGCTTATGTGATGTGCATTACCGAGAGGGCCCAGAGATACCTCTCCGACAATCGGAGTGACAAATCCTAATCTCGAAATACGCCAACCCAACATCTACCTTTGGAGACACCTGTAGTACTCCTTTATAATCACCCAGTTACGTTGTGACATTTGGTAGCACCCAAAGTGTTCCTCCGGTAAACGGGAGTTGCATAATCTCATAGTCATAGGAACATGTATAAGTCATGAAGAAAGCAATAGCAACATACTAAACGATCGGGTGCTAAGCAAATGGAATGGGTCATGTCAATCAGATCATTCAACTAATGATGTGATCTCGTTAATCAAATAACAACTCTTTGTTCATGGTTAGGAAACATAACCATCTTTGATTAACGAGCTAGTCAAGTAGAGGCATACTAGTGACACTCTGTTTGTCTATGTATTCACACATGTATTATGTTTCCGGTTAATACAATTCTAGCATGAATAATAAACTTTTATCATGATATAAGGAAATAAATAATAACTTTATTATTGCCTCTAGGGCATATTTCCTTCAACAGGGGCAACGTTTGATGTATCAAATTGGCTGTGGCATGAGATGTACAACATGGTCATCTACCATAAAGTCCCAATCTACGCTCCGTTTGTCATGTGCTTTCTGAACTCTGTGTGGGCTGTTCATCGCCCTGGAGAGCTCCTCACTTCTCCAGACAACCTCACTGTTCATGAGGTCAAGCTCCTTAAGAAGAAGAAGCATGCCGAGCCTCGCTTCCCTGAATATGCTCCTGAGGATGTCTATGCTACTTCTGACGATGAGGATTTTGAGCTGGAGCCAGGGGCCAAGCCTTCGTGGGTGGCCAAACTTACTGCCAAGGTGAAGCAGACCTTTTGTCTCCAGGCTGACATCTAGAAGAAGATGTATGATGCACATGTCAATGAGAAGCTTGCACGGCATCGCCAGATTGCAATGATGAAGCACCTCAACATGCAGGTTCAGAGTGGCTCTGAGAAGAGCATCACCCCAGAGGAGCGTTGGATCTCTACCCATAGCACCTGGACTGATGATGAAGCCCCTCCCCAGCCATCATCCTCGCGTGCAGCAGCTGACCATGCCATGGAGGACTCTGATCATGATGACGATGACGACTCTGCTGATGAGGATCCAGATGCGACCGAGGAGTCAGAGGAGGACGCCTGAGCTTTGGGACGCTAGCTTCACTCTTTTCCTTTTTGGTGTCTTGATGCCAAAGGGGGAGAGGGTTCTATAGGTCTCGGGATTTGCATGGGTTGGGTTTCTCGTTTCCTCGTGTTTCTCTTTAGCGTTGAACCTTGTTCGTGGTGGTTTCTTGCTGTGTGTGAGACTTATGCTACTCCTTTTATTTCCTTCAGTTCGTCGGTTACTTTTTGTGTTATTATTGCTATCTATCCATTATGTTGTCTCTCATATTATGTGCTTAGAGTGGTGAGTCTATAATATCTAGGGGGAGTCTAGTCCTAAAAGTGTGCCCATGCTTTCTAACAGCTAGTACTTGTTGGGGCACATATTCAGGGGGAGTTCCGTCTATATTTCTTTGACTTATCTCTTGCAAATCGTGTTGTTGTCATCATCCACCAAAAAGGGGGAGATTGAAAGGGCATTTCCCTACTTTATGTTTTGGATGATGATGACAACCCTTTGTGGTCTAATCGTGTACTATATGCTTCAGGTTCTCGATGCTTAGACTTACATCGGATTGCTATTGCCTCTCGAAGGAAAAGATCGAAGACGTGTCCTCTACGCTTTTATTTTCTTTGGTCGTAGATTTCCTGTACTATCAAGAGGGAATCCTCATTAGGAAGCTCTGGGGGAATCAGTTCACGCACACTTTTCTCACCCTCTCCTTGCGTTCCTCAGGTGTGTGTGAGAGAGAGAGTTTTCCTTGCCTCTTCCCCTCTTTCTTGCTCACTTTTTCTGCCCAGCGGTTGTACCGCTCCCTGGAGCTGTTGTACCGCTGGGTCTTGTTGCTCACCAGTGGTGCTCGAGCAGTTGTACCGCTGCCTCCGGGCGGTGGTACCGCCACCATGCTCTACAATAAACCCGGGCATGGGCAGCCCGACCCGACGACCCGGCCCGAGCCCGGCCCGACGACCCGGCCCGAGCCCGGCCCGAAAAACCCGGGCCGGGCCGGGCTCAGGCTTCACTTTTCCTGTATTTCGGGCCGGGCTTTCGGGCTTTGGGCTGGGCTTGCACGTGCGCGTACTAGAAAACAGCATTCGGGCCGGGCTTTCGGGCTTCGGGCTTGACTTCGGGCCGGGCTAGGGCTTGAAAATATGGAGTATTTCGGGCTTCGGGCCGGGCTCGGGCTTGAGAAATGAAGGTCGGGCTTTTACAAGCCCGGCCCGAAACCCGGCCCGGCCCGACGTTTGCCCAGGTTTACTCTACAACTGCTGGGGCGGTGGTTCCGTCCATGCACCGCTCAAGTACCGCCCTCGCTTCTGGTTTGATGCGGTTCTTGGGCGGTAGTGGCCCGGTTGGTCCGGTCATTCCACGATGACCGGTACCACTGGTGGTCCGAATGGTTCTTCCGCTCGGAACTTAGCCACCCAAGAGCTCAAGGCCATGCAGTTGTTCCGGCCAGGCACCGCTCAAGTACCGGTCAAGCTCCTGTTTTGATGCGGTGGTTGTGCGGTAGCCAGGCGGTTGGTCCGGTTATTTTTCTTAGCCGGTACTACCGCCCGCCTGTCCGGTTGTACCGCTTGGTAGGGTTCTGCAGTTACACCGTGAGTCCCGGTTGTACCGGGACGAGGACCGGTTGTACCGCTGCAGTGCAAAAACGCAGTAACAGTTGGATTCGTGGGGAGACTATTTAAGGGAGCTTCTCCCACCTAGCCCTCCTACCTTTGACCTCTCTCACTCCACCATTAATGCCCTTCAAGCTCTCTTGCCCGATCTCTCTCTCTAGCCACTCAAACTTGTTTATTTGCTAGGGATTGAAGGAGGAGACCTAGATCTACACTTCCACCAAAGGATATTTGATTCCCCCATACTTTCTTGTGTGGATTTTGTTACTCTTGGGTGTTTGAGCACCCTAGACGGTTGAGGTCACCTCGGAGCCATATTCCATTATGGTGAAGCTTCGTGGTTCTTGTTGGGAGCCTCCAATTAAGTTGTGGAGAAAGCCCCAACCTTGTTTGTAAATGTTCGGTCGCCGCCTTCAAGGGCACCAATAGTGGATTCACGGCATCTCGCATTGTGTGAGGGCGTGAGGAGAATACGGTGACCCTAGTGGCTTCTTGGGAAGCATTGTGCCTCCACACCGCTCCAACGGAGACGTACTTCCTCTCAAAGGGAAGGAACTTCGGCAACACATCCTCGTCTCCACCGTCTCCACTTTTGGTTATCTCGTGCCTTTACTTGTGTAGCTTATTTGTTTCATATATCTTGCTTGCTTGTGTTCCTATTCGTGTTGCATCATATAGGTTGCCCATCTAGTAGCATATCTAGACAACCTTTTTGATGCAAAGTTTAAATTGCTAAAGAAAAGCTAAAAATTGTTAGTTGCCTATTCACCCCCCTCCCCCCATGTAGTCAACCATATCGATCCTTTCATAGGGGCTTTTCCACTAAAGCACAAAAACGATTTGTTTTCTGTCTCTTGTTGGTGGAGCGTGTGTTATTTACCAAAAAAGGGAGGTCTTTTTTTTGTAAAACAGTAAAAAAAAGGCTTCATTGTCTCAATTAAATGTGGATGTCAGTTTAATTACCTAAAAATAGAGAGGGTTTCTGCAAATTTGTATGACGGTGAACGGGCATTCTGTACTTTATTTGTAAGTATGTACTTTATTTGTACTTTATTGCCATGCTTCCACTTTTTTGGTCGGATTTAGTAAATCCGTTTGTTTCTGTTGGCCGCCTCCTTTGCTCTTTCACTACTTTCACCGGATCCAATACATGCTCGATGAAATGTTTTTTTTTTTTTTTGCGGAAACGATGGAATGGACACACTGGCAAAAAGAAGGGAGGAAAACACATGGCAAGAGGACTCCTGCAAGTTTGAGCAAGCGGAACATCGAACTAAGAGACCCACTTCTTCAATGCTTAGCTAACCGGTGTGCTGTTTTTTGTCATTCTTTTATATAACAAACTGTGCAGGCAATATATTTGCGATCTTTTAAAAAGAGTTGAAAAATAATGTTCTTTTATATGACATAACTTGGCGCGGGCAATACATTTGATCACGTGGATGTTGTATTTGCAAAATCTCATCTTGTGTTTCAGAGAAAAACAGTTCCATACAGTAAGAGCAACTAGCTCAAGTGAGTAAAGTGAAACTGATTTACAGGCAAAACGGCTCCTCTGCTTTTCCAGGACCACGGCGTGCATGCATGCTCTGTTTTTGCGCAGTCCATCATCACCCCATCGCACGTCGTGAATATTCAGAAGAGAGAGAGAGAGCCCACAACAAAAGCACATCAGGACCCATGGAAAGAGGATTTGAGAAGGGATGCCAAATAGCTGCGGACCTTAAAATCGGCTATAGCAGAGCTATAGCAGGTTTGTGCATGAGACCATTTAGCGGCACCTTGATAAAAAAGCTATAGCAAGGCTATAACAAAACTATAGCCGACTATTTAAAACTATGGTTAAAACAGAGCAAAACCAGTCAGAAATCACATAGCAACAACGATTACTTGTAGATTTATTGAGTAACGTACATCAACTCATTCCAGTCCATAAAAAGACCATCTTAAGCACTTCATTCTGAAATTGTGATTCTTCTCGCCACAAGTTGTCGGTCGGTTCATCTGAAATAACGATGGCTGCATGCCTGTACATCCTTACTGCCTTTTTCAAACAAACACTATACTCTAGCTGTTTCAGTATATGGTATACGAGCACAAAGATTCATCAGGTGCACTATATTTAAGTAAAAAAATAAAATATTTTAAAAAAGGCCATGGGTATTCCTCCTTTTCAAAAAAAATATTTAAGTAAGCAGCATAATAGAGGACAACATTCAATGAGGCAAACTTCTGTTTTACGGGAACAATGGACTTGACTGGGAAGAAAAATCTCAGTCCAAGCGTTTGCAGGTCAGCTTGATCAATAATACTAGTTGCGTATTCTTAAATAAAAGATGTACTTATTTAACATATATCAAAAAGGCTAGCAAGGTTTGCATGAAAAAGGAGGTTAAAACCCCTGGACCGGCATCAATCGATGAATGCGGCCATCTTTACTAATTTTTTAACAAAGGTCTGACAAGACTATACATCAAGCCACCTGAAGCCACCACTCACATCTAGAAACTCGATAATGTTGAGTGCTCTCACTCCCCATATCTAAAACCGGTGTCGTTACCGGTCCATCCACATAAAGTATCGGAACCTACAGTCGGTGCAACAAACCTAAAACATACACCACATGCATACGTCTTAGAAGCCGCCATCATCATCGAACCGCTGACCCATCTTCTGGAAAAAGATCCGCGTCATCCTTGCCAGTCCGGACATTCGTCGACGCCTCCACGGCATCCAATGGCACCACCTCCTTGCGGTCAAACTGCTGAGCACGTCGCGGCCGTCGCTGGTACACCACATCACCTGTACCACTATAGAGAATGATATGTGTTCAACCATGAACCAAACTCCCTGCATGTTGCTTTTATCTTATCAAGATGATATGAATGTAACTGTTTGGTGTAAGATCTTACTGCTGGCCACATTCTCCCAAATTCTTCTCCTCTGAATTTTTGATCAAATTCATCCACATATGGTCGAAGCACTCCCTCTGCTCACAATGATGAAAAACATTCTTCACTGCATTTTCTAACCCTTTACATGCATCTGTGTGTACTGCCAAAGATGACACTCGCCCTATGCATCTTTTTAACTGCATCATGAACTATGTCCATGAATCCTCTGTCTCTGACTGAAACAAACCAATACCAACATGGAACATCTAGTTGTGTGTCCATCTAAAGCATTGTATGATGCCAATTGACCATTTCATTTGCAAGTCAAAAAAGATGAGCCGATGCTCAAATATGGATGGCATCGTGCCTTGAAGCCATCGATGCAAGGCTTTAAAGCCATAAAGAACTTGGAGAAAAGAACTCTACCTTCCTCTGTTACCTCAGTATCTATCTCTACAACACTGGCAGGTGACCTCTTCTCCTCATCTGCATTGAAATTATAAATCATCCTAAAAGTATTTACCCAATCACCATATAATTCTTTCATTGCCCTCTATTTTGCTTTCCACACTCTGGTATACTTCACCTTAATGGGGTACTACTTTTCCAAGTCCACTTTAAGTTTCTTTGCATTAGTGTTTGGTTTCTTGGCTAAAATTGGAGTGATATTTTCTGCAATCCAAAGATGTGATGTCATTGTTGATATTCTCTGTGAACTTGTAATACAAGTATCTGGATGTGGGATTTGATTAACCCTGATGGTGCTTCCATCAGATTGAATTCTAGCAGATATGTACCACTTGCAAGGCCTGACGCTTCCATCAAAACCTTTGCACCTCGCATAAAATTTCTTTCTATCAGTTCACATAGTCTTGGCATCAAACTCATGTTTGAGTGCATAAGTCTTGAAACACATTCTAAACTCCTTCATGCTTGGGAACAACTTCCCTACTTCAATAACAGGATTTTTTTTGTCATACACACTTACAAGCTTATCATCATGTGCATCATCTACATCATCTGCAACATCTTTCATCAGATGTCCATCCACATCTTCACAGGCATCTATGTTAGTATCATTAGGCAAACTCGATCCACCTTACTACTAGGAAAAGGCCTACTAATGGCGCACCAGTTTTGCTTACTAATGGCGCACTACTGGTGCGCCATTAGTATCACACCACTAGTATTTCTTACTAATGGCGCACCACTGGTGCGCCATTAGTATCTGGTATACTAATGGCGCCCCACGCAGTGCACCATTAGTATAGAACACCATGCGCCATTAGTATGCCTCCCAGGGGGCCATATTTAACCATGTGCTTTGGCATACTAATGGTGCACTGTTGTGTGATGCGCCATTAGTATACTTTGGCATACTAATGGCGCACTCTGTAGTGATGCGCCATTAGTATGAATATTAGGGTTTTTTACTTTTCTGATTTTTGCACAGGTTACAAAATATATTATTTGACAGAATATAGACAACAGCACACAGCAACAGCAGATTCATCGAATACAATAGAAGATTAGTCTCCGAATACAATTCATCATATTAGTCTCTGAATTCAAAAGACCGAACAAAGATAAAACATTACAAGTCTCGAGACCACGAGTATCGAGTTTGTCTTCACATTACAAGTTGATATCGATCATCTAAACTACCATCACATAGAAGAGAGTTGCGGTCATCACGATGAGCATCATCACGATGAAACTGGTCTTCATCCGGTTCCTCCAACGCTCCCTCCTCTCTCCCGCTAGATAGCGGGCGTATCTAGATTCCGCCTCCGCCCTAGTGGTGTACCCTTTGTAACTGTTACCGCTGAAATGGTGAACCTGTCTCCGGCACTCCGCCCAGTCGTCGTAGACTCCGGGAACCTTACCCTTGTACACGACATACGACGGCATCTCTATGCACAAGCCAAACAACAGACAACACATACATAAGCAATATATAAGTATGCAACAAAAGGATCGGAAGAGAAAAGCAAGACATGACATTAATAGCACGATTCATGGTCCTACTAATAAATAGCATCGATTACATCTAAGTTGAATGACTGTCCAAACCAAAGAGACATACAAGTTCATTAAAGTTTAATTATAACATGAGCCAATCAATGTTTCAGAATTACACATAGCATCACTACTGTCAACTCGACTCATGGGACCGGAGCATGGATGAAGCCGCCGTCTGTCGTGATGGTCATGAAATCGCGGGCGTTGTCAGCCTGCATTTGTAGTGTTCCGTCTATCTCCCTGTTGGACGGTTGATATCAGAGGTAGAACTGCCCCGAGGTATGAAGGACATCTTGATGGATGATGTCCGCAAAATCTGACTGGATGCGAAAGAATTCTTGTCTGATATCCGCGTCTTGGATTGCCGACAAGCTCGCGGCCCAATCTTTGAGATTATCTGGTAGCAGAAGGTGATGATGGTCCCTTATGATCGCCCGCATGTGATGGAGGGCGTAGTAGGCATCCTTCTGACCGCCAGGAGGCTGCTTGATGCAGCAGAACCTAGTATTGTGGGCAAACACGTGCTTGCCGTACCTACGAACTGGCCTGGTGAAGGTGCCTCCTGATTTGGCGTAGCCGGGGAGAACATCATCAAGAACTTTCTTGATATTTGTGTAGTCCATCTTGGAGTCACGGTTCGGGTCAAAATACGTGGCCATGGAATATTTCGGGCTTAAGAGGATGAGTGTGCAATGTGTGTCACTGCACAGAACACGGAATGTTAGAAAAAAAAAGAATGATCGAAATCTAAGAAATCATATGTTACGGGGCGGTTAAGGGGTGACTTACTCGGGAAAGTAAGCCGCGAGGAAGTTATCCTTATCTGGGTTTGCCAGAATGACGCCTTCGAGGTGTGAACTCACGACTTGGCGGTCCCCAGCGCTGCCCAAGAGCTTGGCACGCATGTAGAAGGGGTCGACTATCACGATGTCCGGGGTCTTGTCTCTAATGATCCGCATCTCCATACTCAGCGAAAACAGCCGAACGAAGGTGTAGTGCAGCGGATGAAGGTTAAACATAGGAAAGATGTCATCAAACCGCAGGACGATCGTACCCCCGATGGTGCCATCCACAAAGCCCTTGGCCTTTGGCACCTTGGCCACGAAAACCGGGTATGCCACATCATTCTCTCTGAGATGCCGCTTCTCCAAAGAAAGAATACTGTCATGCAGACTCCGCATAGCACCGGTTGCAGCATTGAGCATATATGTCGGTAGCATCGCCCTACCCGCCACATGCACCCTCCTCGAGATATCCTTAGGTGAAGGTGGCCCGTCCTGAGCACGGATCATACTCGGTGCCGGCTGGCTCACACCCTTGTTACTCTTTCTTTTCCGTCCCTTCTTCTTCTGTTGTAATGGGACCGAGTTTTTCTCCCAGACCGCCTTCTTGAGTGTGTTGGGGCTGATAATATTTGGCACCTCGGCTATCTGAGGCTCGGTGAAGTCGGCAGCTGGAGGCGTCTCCTGAGAATTGAACGCCAGACGACGCTTGTTGCAACTGGGTTTCTCCGCCGTACCAGCTAGACCACGGTCGTCTTGGTTGGGTTCTTGAGAAAGAGGCCCGCAGAATTCGTCATCGTAACCATGTTGGGCAAAGTACTTATCGACGTTGCTAAATGTACGGTCGTCGTCGTCCAGATCCTGTGCCATATGCATGTTCGGATCCTGTGCCATAGGGATGTCCGGCATGTCCGGTAGCATTGCAGCGGTCTTGCCATGGCTTGGCGCCGGCACGACTGGCGGTGTTGTCTTTGGGGTGGTGTCCCCCGCCCCCAAACGAATCTGGCTCTTCGGCCAAAGCAGGGGCCAGCTTGGGCAGGTGCTGAGGGTCATCAGATCATCTTCGTCGGCCCCAGCGGGTTGAATCGGAGGTAACAACTCGTCGCAGCCTGGCAGCACCCGAACCAGTTGAACCCTATACACGGTGGGTGGCATCGGTTTACCATGGAACACGGGGTTGCCTAGTTGAACGATTTTTCCCTTGGCGACATCGACCAACTCGTCGTTCACGAAGTGCAGGAGAGTGCACGGAACGTCGGCGGTGCCCTGCGAAAACAGGTAGGGCGTCAGGGATGCCCAGTAAAAGGCAAGGAGATGAAGTCCTCGGCCGAGAGGCTTAATTAGTTACTGTGATGATGGCGTTGAGCTCGGCTAATGTCGAGGCACCGCCAACGGCGGGCGTGCAACTTACGGAGGGGCCTCTTGCTGGCGAGGTGCCGGCCGACGTACACCCGGGTGCATTAAGCTCCAATGCCGGCGTCGGAGACACCAATACCGCCGCCGCCGGAGACACCAATGGCGCCGCCGCCGGAGACACCAATACCGCCGCCGCCGGAGACACCAATGGCGCCGCCTGCGCGTTGTGCGAGTTGCTGGCCGTGAAGCTGGGAATCGGGGGCGGTCCCTATTGGCCACCCGCAATCCACGTCGTTATCCCATGAATCAAGGTAGGCATAATGCCGGTGAGCGTCGATCCCAGTTGTTGTTGCACTTGCTCTTGGATCATCTCCGGAATCCGCGCCACTTGCGCCTTGAGTGCTTCAACCTCGCGCGACTGGCTTTCCGAGCTGGTCTTTTTCTCCTTTCGCCCACCAGCGGTATAGTATGACGACCATTTTGTGGACAAGCCTTTGCCGGCCACACGACCAGCTGACGTCGGCTTGCTGAGCTTATCCTTGTTTTTCATTACGTTCAATGCCCTATTCGAAGGGGTGTCGAAAGGGGAGCTCTGAGATGACCCCGCGCTACTGCTTTCTTTGTCCTCCGGAAGGAACGTGAACCATTTAGAAATATTGGGGATTAATTAGAATGCAACCATATGGAGCTAACTACGCGGGGGTGTATTCCTTACCAGAACAAGCTCAAGCGCCTTGGTCTTCGGATCTGTGGTAAGCTCCTTTGTTACCAGGTCCTCCTTGTACCGGGCCCTGAGAAAGTTCCTGGTCTGCTTGTCACGGTATTTCTCGAAGCGGGGCGGTAGGCCTTCCTCGGCACGCTCTGCGTCCTCCTTGTCCCATATAGGCTCTGCCACTCTGTAACCGCCGGGACCGAGTTGGTGGACCCTAAGTTCAACTGCCGCATTTCATTCCCCCACTGACTTGATTCGGAGGTTGCGGGGCTCTCGTACTTGATCTTGAACTCCTTGTAGTCATCTTCGCTCATCAAAGGATATTTCGCCTTGATCTTCTCATAACTATCACCTTTCTCAATCATTGCCTTCACCGTGCTTTTCCAAGTAGACAGGGCCGTGCTCATCCTCGTGAGGGCGGCACCGTTCACTTTATTCCCTGAGAGGCGTGTGTTTGCAAACTCAGCGGGGAACTTGTATCGTTCGTGCAGCTTCGTGAAGAGGAGGCTGCGCAAATTCCCTTGCTCCTTATGCCTTAGGTTCTCGGTGTTGATCGAGACGGTGCTCCGGAGAATGCACCCGAGCTGAACCAAGTACCCCTTGACTACGTATTTGGGCGCCGTCGGATGCCCGTCGGAGTTCACTTCAGTAAATTCCTCCCTGACGGTGCCGAGCACGTTTGGGCGCCGGTCCTTCCGTTGCCTCTTCGGTTGGCTGACATCTGTGCATGCGCCGCCATCATCAATGGTGGCATCCGCGGCGCCATCATCAGTGGTGTCATCCCCGACACCACTAGGGGTTGTGTAGTCAGGATCGGTGTCTTCCGTGGCATCCCCATAGCGGTGAGGTTCTTCCTCCAACTCCTGGGACAGCTCCCAGAATTGCTTGTCGCCCGAACCGCCGGCCTCATCATTGTGGGCCATGTTTCGCTCTAAATAGGAAAAAAGTTTGGTCAAAAAGTTGGTTATTGTCAAGGAACAAGATCATGGTCTCATCATTTAGGGTTTGTCGACACCGAGGCATCCTAAAAGCTAAGCTTTTATCATTTAGGGTTTGTCGACGCCGAGGCACCCTAAAAGCCTAAGCGTACATCATTTAGGTTCTCATCGACACCGAGGCACCCTATAGAAGCCAAGATAAGTTTTCATCATTTAGGGTTTATCGATGCCGAGGCACCCTAGGTTAGGCCTAATCACTTGGCACTAATCACTTGGCTCTATTGCCACCTATGTTGGGTTTATCAACTAGGGTTTATCGATGCTAAGGAGAATTCTAAGTTGGGCCTAATCACTTGGCTCTATTGCCACCTATGGTTTAATGCAGCAAGAATGGCGGGGCAGTTGATCCTACTTAACTAAGTACTAAGATACCCCGGCCCATGCATTAGTCGCAAGTACCCATATGTCTGATTTTTAGCAAAGTAATGCTAAAATTCACAAAAAATTCCAGCATGACCTTTCCTGAAAATAGGACATATGGAGTACCTGAATTTGCCGGAATAGAAGTTAATCGACATTCCGGCAAACTCAAGGGCCTCTCGGGGTACTTGCAAATTCATCACGACACGAAGGGCCTCTCAAGGGCCTCAAGCAGCAGCGGCGTCTCCCAGGACCCCATTTTTTTGCAACAACCAGAGCAGACAATTCAGCATATTTCTATACAACAGCACTGTAAAGATGAAGAACAATTCTATAGCAGCCCATTTATATACAACAACAGTACTATAGTTTAGTACCATATGCCTACATTTCAAAATCCAATCATCTCACAATCAAATAAAATTTCCAGAGGCAGAGCCACTGTATAATACTGTATCAAGGCAACAACCTAATTTCAGTAAGGAAATTAACTGAATTTAAAGAGATAAAGCTTCTTGGCTCTCCACACTCTACTCCACTGGAGGCACCATAACTAATTTGCAATCAACCCTGAACAATAAGTATATTCATACATCTGGAAGTAAACTAACCTAACTAATCACAACAAGGTGGCATGCATAGAAATCTGGAACTAAAGTACAATCTGGATTTATAGCACATGCTACAGCCACTATAGAAGTTATTAACATAACAATAAAATCCTTCAAGGGGCAAATAAAGCCACAATTCAAGTGCTCAAACTCTCAAAGGGACATGTAGGAGCAAACCTTGGAAGCAGCAGGAGCAGCTGCAGCAAGAGCCGATGATGCACTCACCCAGAGGCCTAGCCAGGGAACCTGCATAATCAAAAAACACATAAAGCAACCATGAATATAATTAAACACATACATAGGGCCGATTAATCTGCCATGCTAAGTGACAGCATACTAAGGTAGAACAGAAGGCGCTACAGCCCATTATCTGTTGTTTGGGCACTACCGCGAACACCTTGACAGATATATATCAGAAGTGCACTGAACAAGAAACAGTAGTACTTTTCTACACAGTGATCATGTGTATATCAGAAGGATACTTTTTCATCAGCCTAGAACTAGCACAAATCAACTCAGGTCTCAACCAACATAGTAAAATTAGTATTGTCACCATTAAGACCTACGTGGATCATTTCATTTATGAACACATTTGATTGTCCAAACATAGTACTCCTAGCATATTCTAGTTGTTGCTAACACTACTCCTAACTGATGTTACCATAACAGCTAAGATAGCAAAAACTACATAAAGCACTGCAGCATTCCATCATGAGTGCACAGCTACAACATCACAGTTGCTACTAGTTCACAAGGATACCAGATCAGATCAGAGATCGGCCTCACCGTGCACACTTATCCACCTTCCCCTTGCTCCGCTTGTCGACAATGGCCAGGATCAGCTTCTTGTTCTCATCTAGGTACTGCACGATTCATGAATGACTGATTTATCACCAAAAACCTATCTGTTGTTCCCGAATGACTGATTGTTCCTGAAGAAGGAAGGGGGAGGGGGAGGAGAGGGGAGGGGCTCACCTGCGAATATGTAGTCGAGGTCATACATGGCGCCGGGGTTGCGTAGGCGAGCTTGCCACCCACCTTGGAGCCGGAACCCTAGGGCTCGGGGCCTGCGCAAGACCACAGCCAGGAGGCGCAGCTGCGCGCGGACGGCGAGGTCGGTGAAGGGGGCGCGGGGGCGGCGGCGCGGGGGAGCTGCGGTGGTGGGGGCGCGGGGGCGGCGGGGGTGGGCTCGATCTGGGCCTAGACGGGCGGCTTCTTCGCGGGGAAGGAGAGGCAGGGAAGAAGAAGGCGGAGAAGGAGAGGCGGTAGCGTCGCCGACGGCGTGCAGGCGCGGCAGACGGAGGGGGCGGAGCAAGGCGGGCCGGCGGCGTACGGTTGGGGCGGAGGGTGCAAAGTTAGGTCGAGTGGGGATCTGACGAGGGAGGGGAATAGGTGGAGTGGGGGAGGGTTAGCAATGGCGCACCTCCCCCTAGTGCGCCATAAGTACGACGATAGCGATGGCGCACCTCCCCCTGGTGCGCCATTAGAATTTTGTTTTGATTACAGTTCGAGCACTCAGGTTATATTCCCCCTAACCGTATCCCCGTCACAACACACACACTAGCCCGATTGGTCAGCACACAGCACACACACTAGGAGGTCCTGGGTTCGATTCCCAGGCTCCCCAATTTTTGTTTTTATGCATTTTTTCTTTGCACATATCTTTTTATCCATGCATCCAAATATAACATGTCACATATGCTAGATGCTCAGAATTTCATGTAGAAAAATAATATGCAGTTTGTTGCCATGTTAACAACATTTAAATGCTATTTGATATTTATTTGTGTTTAAATATGTTCAAAGTTGTTTAAATCATAACAGTAATATTTTTTATAAAAACAGTAATAACTTGTTTAAATTTTTTTTTAATTTTAGTTGCATTCATTTCTGACGGTGGAGCGGGCTAGGGAGGGTGCGGGGGAGAGGGTGCGGGGGAGAGGGTGCGGGGGGTGCTCGGCGGCGAGGGGGACCGGATCTGGCGAGGTGGGATAGCGATTGAGATGGAGGGGGATCGAGATCGAGTGTCCATGAAATTTATTAAATATTCATGAGTTCAAATTAAAGTGCCCATGAAATACAATCAAGAAATGAAGGCTACAATTTAAATACAATCGATCTTAGCTAGCTATCTATTCACAATCTTCTTGCCCTTCTTTTTCGCAAATGGAGTTCTTCTGTGGAACAGACGTCCTTTAGGTAGGGTGGTCCTGCTTCTTCTTGTGGTGTATGCTGCTACTTCATCGTCGTCGTCATGCTCGATCTTCGGGTCGCCGTACTTGTCGAAGTATTGCTCATTGGCTACTCCATCCATGCCGATGATCTTCCTTTTGCCTCTCCTCACGACAACACGACTGGGCTTTGACGGGTCGGTAATGTAGAAGCATTGGTCCACTTGGGAAGCCAGTACCCATGGCTCATTTTTAGCGGTGACGTTTGTGCCCACGGTCTTGGATTTGGCTTCGGGTATAACCATGGTGGTGAAATACCGGTCTTCTTTTAGGACGCTCTTGGCCCATCTGACACAGAACATCGAGACCTTCTCTCCAGCGTAGCTCAGCTCCCAGATCTCCTCGATCCTTCCGTAGTATTTGTCCTTGTCGTTACCGGTGTAGGATTCCATCGTTACCCCGGAGTTCTCATAACCATCACTCTTCATGTCCTTGTTCTTGGTGTAGAATGTGTAGCCGTTGATATCGTACGCCTCATAGGTCATCAGGTTGTGCTCGGCACCCTGTGACAAGGCGAATATGAGTTGTTCTTCCGCGGAAGAATCCTCATGTAAAGGGTACGACAGAAGCTTCTACTTGAACCAACGCGTGAAACATGAGTTGTGCTCTTTAATTATATCTTCGTCCATCCTCTATTGGCCTCGATCATTGCACGTCTTCTCAATAAAGGTTTTGTGCTCTACCACCCAAGGATCGACCACGTCTATGTGTTGTAGCGCAACTAGGTTTGCTCTTTCAAAGTCGGCGAGTCAACACTCGAAGTTGACATGCATTTCGCGGCGACCCTCACGGTGACCCCATCCAGCGAGCCTGCCGAGGTGCCTGTTGACGGGCAGACCAACGGGGTTCTCGATGCCTAGATAATTTGTGCATTAGGAGATGCACTCTTCGGTCAGAAAGCCCCTGGCTATGCTTCCCTATGGACATGACATGTTGCGAACGTATCCTTTGATGACACCATTCATCCTTTCGAATGGCATCATGCTGTGCAGGAACGTTGGCCCGAGTTGGATGATATCCTCCACGATATGGACTAGCAGATGCACCATAACGTCGAAGAATGCGGGCGGGAAGTACATCTCAAGCTCGCATAGTATCACCACGATCTCTTCCTGTAGCCTTCTAAGTTGCCTCACGCCAACCGACTTCCAAGAGATGATGTCGAAAAAGTTGCATAGGCCAAATAGCGTTTCATGAACGTGCGCGTTCATGATCTCATGGATTGCAACTGGAAGTATCTGCGTCATCAGCACGTGACAGTCGTGAGACTTCATCCCGCTGAACTTCTGCTTGGCTGGGTCTAGGTATCTGCTTATCTTCCCCGCGTCACTGTAAGGAAGTTTTACTCCTACGAGGCAGGTGAAAAACTGCTCGATCTCCTCCTGACTTAGAGTGCAGCACGCGGGAGGGTAGTCATTTCCCGTCTTCTTGGCCTTTTTGCCTTTGCGACGAGTTTCTGTGTCCTGCTTCGCCTCATCATCATCATCATCATTAGCGTGAAGCTCCTGCCTGATGCCCATTGATTTCATGTCTGCCCTTGCTTTCGACCCATCTTTGGTCCTCTCTGGCATGTTGAGAAGGGTACCAAGCAGACTCTCGCACACGTTCTTCGTGATATGCATGGCATCAAGGCTGTGAGGCACATGGTGGATCTTCCAGTACGGCAAGTCCCGGAAAACAGACCTCGTTTTCCATACCTTCAGCAGCGGCTCTGGCGCCTTTCGCTTCTTTCCCGGCTCTGGCGCCTTTTGCTTCTTTCCCGGCAGTAGGCAATCTTTCCAATTTTTCAACAGCCCGTCTATTTCCTCGCCGCTCCTCATACGCGGGCGTCTTCGGGGTTCGGTTTCACCATCGAACAAATCCTTGTGTTTCCTCCACGGGTCATCGTCACGAAGCCACCTTCGATGTCCCATGAACACGGTTTTCAAAGACCCGGGATCTCTATCTAGCTGGCGATATGTTGTGTCATCCATGCACCTGACGCATCCAGAAAATCCGTGGACCACCTGCCTCGCGAGATATCCGTAACCGAGATAGTCGTGCACCGTCGTGAGCAGTGCGGCTCTCATAGGGAAATATTCTTTCTCTGTGGCGTCCCACGTAATGGCTGGCATTTTCCACAGCGTGTCTAGCTCCTCTTTCAGCAGCCCCAGATACAGATTGATGTCGTCCCCTGGTTGTTTCGGCCCTTCAATTAGCATACTCATATGAATGTACTTCCTCTTCATGCACAACCAGGGGGAAGGTTGTACATCCACACAAACATAGGCCAGGTGCTATGTGTGCTTCTCTGACTGCCAAACGGATTGACTCCATCGGTGCTCACGCCCAGCATGATGTTCCTTGGATCCTTCCCAAATTCTGGGTGTTCGAAGTTCAACGCTTGCCACTGGCTCCCATCCTTAGGGTGACTCAGCATCTTGTCTTTTTTATTTATCTCCGGATCATTTGCGTCACCTTCTCACTTCTTGTCCTCCCTATCTACGTGCCAACGCAGGAGCTTTGCTACCTTAGGGTCTGCGAAATACCGCTGCAGACGAGGAGTGATCGGAAAGTACCACACCATTTTTCGAGGAGCTTTCTTCCTCTTCTTGTATCGAGTGACGCTGCACACCGGACATATGGTAGACTCCGCGTGCTCGTCCCTATAAATGATGCAATTGTTCATGCACACATGGTATTTCACGTGCGGTAAATCCAGAGGACACACGACTTTCTTCACCTCCTCGAAACTGGTCGGGCACTTATTCCTGTTGGGAAGACGTTCGTGCCAGAATGACATGTTCTCGTCGAAGCATGCGTCAGTCATTTTGTGTTTTACCTTCATCTCCAGAGCCATGAGCGTTACTTTCAGGCGAGTATCCTTGGGTCTGCATCCTTCATACAATGGAGTAACCGCGTCTATCTCCAGTTGATCCAGCTTGGCTTTCTCTCGGGCGGCAGCTCTTGTGTTATCCGTCTGCTTGAGAAGCAGCTCTTGAATATGAGGGTCCTGCATCCAGCCCATCGATGGTCCATCATCGTCTGCTCCACCGGCATCTTCATCTTCATGATCATGCCCTTCGTCTGCTCCGACATCTTCCTCATCATCATGTCCGGCATCTTCTACATGATGACTGTGTACCGCATCACCGTCGTGATCATGTCCTGGAGATTCTTCGTCTTCTCGCCCGCCCGAGCCGCAGTAGTTGTCTTGCTGCCCTTCCTCATTTCTTGCCCGGCCCCCATGGACGACTTCATAGTCATCTTCCTCACCTTTCCACCGATAGCCATCCATGAAACCACGCAAGGGCAGGTGGTCCCTCACCTGCCCGGAATCCGGGTCCGCAATAAGGCTCTTCAGCTTGCATCTTCGACACGGACATCTTATCTCCGTCCCGTTCTTTTGAAGCATCTCGTCCTTCGCGGAGCTCAAAAACCTATTCACGATGCCCTCGGTCATCGTGCGGACCATGGTCGCCTGCGGGGTAGAGCAAAACGATATTTTAGAACCAAGAAAAAATTTGGCATGACTTTCCCTAAAAATAGGACCAAAAAGAATGCATAGTGCCAAAATTCTCGCCGAAACGAAATGAATCAACATTCCGGCAAAATATTGGCAACTATCGCATTTCAAATACCGGTACCTGCAAACACAAACATATATGCAACACCACAAACATATGCAACACCACAAACATACATAGATCTAGCTAGGCCACAAAAAGTGCATGTGCACGTTGTTGGAGCGAGCTAGGGAGAAAAAAAGTAGATCTACAACATGGAGATAGCTTTCCCCTTACTTACCTATCAAAAAAGGTAATTTCACCACTTAATTTTGATGAATCTATGGTGCAAATGAGGTGAGGAGGAGGAGGCAGCCGACAAGCTTGGAGAAGGAGGTGGAGGGAATGAAGTGGGGAAAGTGAGTGTGTAGGTGTGGCTGTCCAAAATATCTAGCTGGTCCCAGGTTACTAATGGCGCACCACACAGCCATGCGCCATTAGTAACCCAACATACTAATGGCGCACCTCATGGCCGTGCGCCATTAGTAGTTTTGCAAAAAAAGTAATATATATATATATATATATATATATATATATACTAATGGCGCACCGTGACATAGTGCGCCATTACTAGTTTAAACTAGTAATGGCGCACTTTGCAACAGTGCACCATTAGTAGTTTTGCAAAAAAAGAATAAAAAAATACAGTAGTGGCGCACTCCATGGCTGGTGCACCATTACTACTTAGAACTACTAATGGCGCACTTTGCCAGGATGCGCCATTAGTATGTTTGGAAAAATGAAAAAAAATTGTTACTTGTGGCGCACCTTGTGCCTGGTGCGCCATTAGTGTCTTCCACACTAATGGCGCATCACCACATGGTGTGCCATTAGTATATAGTAGTGACGCACCACTTCTCTGGTGCGCCATTAGTGTCAATTTCATCTATAACCCTTTTCCTAGTAGTGCCTCTCTCTTCTTTATCTTGATCATCTACTGGAATGCCAAAAAAATTGGCCATCTTGGTGTCAGCCATTGGTGAAATGATCAAATCAGTAGTGTCTTCTAATTCTACTGAATTCCAATCAACACAAACAACCCTTGCAACACCATGATAACCCTCTTGTGCATCTTGATCAGCCCCCTCTATTACTATCACTTCACCCATACACATGGGCATTATATGTCTCTATGAAGCCCAATCATCATCTACCATCTTCGAAGCCAACTTTGAGGGAACATATCCAACCTTAGAATCTGTTTTAGATCAATGAGCCCTGCATGAAAGGTAGTCTGTTTGCTTGCCCAGCCGTCTTGCTGATCGATTTCGTCAACCATCTCTTCACCATTCTCAATTCACACATACTCACCCTTCCAATTATCAAACCGTAACAATGCTACCTCTTGCTCTGGACTCCAAACATGCTCTCCCCAATTTTCTCCACAACATTCCTCATGGCCCTCTCTTCCATGCTCTGTATTTCCTATGGATCAATGTCTAAAAATTCAACCTCCCATTTCATAATTGTATCTCTCTCTATGTCTCGCACGCTACCATCAACTAGCTTCGTTTTAGATGGAAAGAATTCAACATTGAAATGAAAGGTCCGTGCACCATCGCCCCTATTTATCAATGGAGGGCACTGTGAGGCAGCGGAACCAGACAAGGCACACATCACATAGTTTGGAAAGGATGATTACCTGGTCAAGGTTGTCTCTCGCGGCTCCATCCCATTCATCCCAATGTTGCCGCCGCTCCCCAACCCCACCCGCCTCCACGATCTGGATCCCATGGAAAACAGAGGCTCACTTGGTCATGTCTAACTCAAGACGGAGGGGAACATGTCTAGGATGTCGAATACACTCACCACATATGTCGTCACGACCGTGAATGAAAGCTCCGCCACCACCACCGACGAGAGTGAAGAAGGGAGCAGCAACCAGAAGCAGGGGAGAAGCATGGGTTCAGTCAGGTGGGGAATCGATGCGCTGCCAAGTGGGACCCACCACCAGATGCACTCGTCAGTTTGACCCCTGTTTTTAACTTAACTATAGTCCCCGTTGACAATCGTCCCCATGTTTTAACCACCTGGTCATATCGGGGCTATTATTGCCATGTAAGATGGCGCACACGAGCTATTTTTGTCAACTATGTTGCATCCTTTCCAATTCGCATCAAAAACATCGCACAAGAGCTATTTACCGATTGATTTCAAGCTGGCACTGGATGGTGCTAACTTCACCAGGTGGCGCAACTACCTCAACCTTCTCCTCAGCAGGTACCACGCCGAAGACCATGTCCAAGACGATGTTGCGGCTCTCCTCTTCAACACCGTGTGACATCATCACGACAACACGACACTACTAGGGAAAAGGCTAGCAGCAGCCCGGGTTTTAGGTGTATCAGTAGCGCAGGGACCGGCGCTACTAATAAGGCGCTACAGCTAACATGTAGCAGTAGCGCGTGCTCACTAGCGCTACTGCTACACAAGTGTAGCAGCAGCGTGCTTCATGGAAACTCACTACTGCTAATAGCTCTAGCGCGCTTTGTCTGGACGCGCTACTGCTATCGTGGGCGCTGCTGCTAACTTTTCTCCACTCGCTACTACTACTTCTTGAGCACTGTGTTGGTTTTCCTCGAAGAGGAAGGGATGATGCAGCAAAGTAGCGTAAGTATTTCTCTCAGTTTTTGAGAACCAAGGTATCAATCTAGTAGTAGGCTACGCGTGAGTCCCTCATACCTACACAAAACAAATAAATCCTTGCAACCAACGCAAATAGGGGTTGTCAATCCCTATAAGGCCACTTACGAGAGTGAGATCTGATAGATATGATAAGATAATATTTTTGGTATTTTTATGATAAAAGATGCAAAGTAAAATAAAGGCAAAGTAAATAGAAAAGGAAATAACTAAGTAGTAGGAGATCAATATGATAAAGATAGACCTGGGGGCCATAGGTTTCACTAGTGGCTTCTCTCAAGAGCATAAGTATTCTACGGTGGGTGAACAAATTACTGTTGAGTAATTGACAGAATTGAGCATAGTTATGAGAATATCTAGGTATGATCATGTATATAGGCATCACGTCCGAGACAAGTAGACCGACTCCTGCCTGCATCTACTACTATTACTCCACTCATCGACCGCTATCCAGCATGCATCTAGAGTATTAAGTTAAAAACAGAGTAACGCCTTAAGCAAGATGACATGATGTAGACGGATAGACTCATGCAATATGAAGAAAACCCCATCTTGTTATCCTCGATGGCAACAATACAATATGTGCCTTGCCGCCCTTACAGTCTCCGGGAAAGGACACCGCAAGATTGAACCCAAAGATAAGCACTTCTCCCATTGCAAGAAAGATCAATCTAGTAGGCCAAACCAAACTGATAATTCGAAGAGACTTGCAAAGATAACCAATCATACATAAAAGAATTCAGAGAAGATTCAAATATTATTCATAGATAGACTTGATCATAAACCCACAATTCATCGGTCTCAACAAACACACCGCAAAAAGAAGATTACATCGAATAGTTCTCCACAAGAGAGAGGGAGAACGTTGTATTGAGATCCAAAAAGAGAGAAGAAGCCATCTAGCTACTAACTATGGACCCGTAGGTCTGAGGTAAACTACTCACACTTCATCGGAGAGGCTATGGTGTTGATGTAGAAGCCCTCCATGATCGATGCCCCCTCCGGCGAAGCTCCGGAACAGGCCCTAAGATGGGATCTCGTGGATACAAAAAGTTGCGGTGGTGGAATTAGAGTTTTGGCTCTGTATCTGATCGTTTGGGGGTACGTAGGTATATATAGGAGGAAGGAGTACGTCGGTGGAGCAACAGGGGGGCCACGTGGGTGGAGGGCGCGCCTGGTGGGGGTGGGCGCGCCCCCCTACCTCGTGGCCTCCTGTTTCCTTTCTTGACGTAGGGTCCAAGTCTCCAGGGTCTTGTTCGTTGAGAAAATCACGTTCCCGAAGGTTTCATTCCGTTTGGACTCCATTTGATATTCCTTTTCTTCGAAACCCTGAAACAGGCAAAAACAGCAATTCTGGGCTGGGCCTCCGGTTAATAGGTTAGTCCCAAAAATAATTTAAAAGTGGATAATAAAGCCCAATAATGTCCAAAACAGTAGATAATATAGCATGGAGCAATCAAAAATTATAGATACGTTGGAGACGTATCAGCTACTGCTAATTTTAGTAGTTTTTGTTTTTTCTACATATTTGTTTTGTATTTGAACAGGCTTTATAGAAGAATCTTTAGCAGATACAAATGTCATCATGATACACATACCAATGGATGCGAGACCACAAATGTAATCATAGCATAAACATACAAATAGTCTCATCATAATCATCATCCAACACAAAGTGGTATCTCGTCATCATCTTGAAAATAGCGATACATGCAAGTCTCGAATACTTGCAACTACAACGTCATCCATCTAAACAATGGTATATGCGAGAAGAGCAATCACTATGAGTGAGAGCGGAACTATGCAGTACATGAGGCGGCGGTTACGAGTCCTCTCTCGCACTAGCGTGAACCTCAAGTAACTAGCTTCTCCTTCTTGTCTGCTTTTGAAGCCTTTATGGCTGGCGCCGAGACCCCATTCACTTGCGCTGACACTCAGACCACTCGTTGTACACCCCCGGAACCTTCCCTTTGTACACAACATAGCACCGCCATCTCGCCATCAAGAAACTAGGTACCTGTTAGAGATGCATGTTCATCAAGAGGATGTACAATCATATGCAACAAAATATATTAGAGCAACACGAAAAAGAAAGGGTTAATTAGCAACTAGATGCAACATACAGTACGCAAACTAATTAACTAGAGGTACGCAGGTCATCGTACGCTTCAAGGGGTTGGTGAACTTCGCGAAGGGGTCTGGGAGACCCGCGGCTTCACATTCCGTGTCCTCCTTATCCCATATGGGCCTTTTACTGAGGTAGCCACGTCTTCCGAGGCAATGCTTCCCCATGTTTCTTTGCTGAAGGCTCTTGAATTTCGCAGCCTTAGACTTGGCTGCCTCGGTAGCGCAAGTGTCCTTGAACTTTTCGAACTCCTCTACCGTAAGTGTCAGATTTTCCTCCAGAATCTTGGACAGGGGTTCCTCAGCCTCAATAGCTCGTTTCACCCTCCCTTTCCAGGAGGCCAAATCATTGTTGAACATGCCCATGGCGTGATTGTTAATCTTTTTCATCTTCAGATCATCCCATGGTTCTTCTCTGTTATCATCCCGGTCGGGGAACTTGAATCTCTTGTGCAACTTCGTCAAGAGAAACTGTGTCAAATGTTCTTTACTCCTTAAGTCATCGTCGTTGATGCTTGCGCATTCCCGTAGGATGCATCCTACTTGGTTCCCATAGCACTTGCGAGGTTCTTCCGGCTCTAATGGCTCAAACTTGCCAAGTGCCATCTTTGTGATCACCAGTCGTCCAATCCCTAGTTTGTTAGGTTTTCGTATCCTCTGCTTCTTCTGCTTCTTCTTTTCGGTAGCGGCATCGGTACCTTCCCCGCCGGTATATTCCTCGCCGGTACCTTCCCCGCCGGTATATTCCTCGTCGGTACCTTCCCCGCCGGTCTCGGCGCCGCCATCGGTGCCGGCGCCGTCGGTGTCGATGTCGGCGTCAGTACCATCATCGAGGTCGACCTGTAAACCTTGACTTTGCATTTTCTTAGAAGTCAAATAGTCGAGGTACTCTTGTTCACCCTCATAATCCATCTCGTCTGCATCTTGGTCAGAAGGCCCAGTTTCTTCGTTGTTCGACATGTTTCCTATGATTAAGTCTCCTCGTTTAATTCTAAAACTATGAAAAAAATGAGAAATGACATAAAAAAGAAATCTATGTTTGCCGGAATGTCGTTTCCGAGCACTCGATATGCCTACTATCTAGCACAAATCATGCCAAAATTCACGGAAAATTTCGGCATGACCTTTGCTAAAAAATGGACATATCGAGCGCCTGAAATTCATCAAAACAGAAATGAATCAACATTCCGGCTTAACATAGGCCACTCGGATCATTTACCCTGCACATAATCATCATGTCCAAATGACATGTCCAAATTTCCAAATATGACATGTCCAAAACATCACATGTCCACATATATAACCTAATTAACCATCTGCGCTAACTAAACCCTAACTAAATTGACCAAAAAACCTAACAAAACCTTACAGAGGGTGCAGGCCCGACGACGGTCGAGGTTGGGAGGGGTCGGGGTCGGGGTCGAGCGCCGGGG
>NC_057812.1:1225805-1230520 GCF_018294505.1 Triticum aestivum
CGGTGCCGTGGGCGAGCGCCGGGGTCGGGGCCTGGGCCGTGGGCGAGCGCCGGGGTCGGGGTCGGGGGCCGGAGCCGGCGCCGGGGTCGGTTGGGGTCGGGGTCGGGGGCCGGAGCCGGCGCCAGGGTCGGTCGGCGTCAGGGTCGGGGGCGAGCGCAGAGGCGCGGCAAGGGCTCCGGCGGCGCGACGGGGGAAGGGAGAGTGTGGGGATTTGGAGGAAAAGAGGCGGGATGAAGAGAGGAGTGGGGATTTTGGTGGTTAAGTGGGAATAGTAGTAGCGCGTTTAGGAAAAACGCGTTATAGCTACTCGAGGTAGCTATAGCGTTTTCCTGTAGAAACCGCTACTGCTACCTTGACTAGCTGTAGCTCTTTTCTAAAAACGCGCTGCTGCTATAACCAGTACCTATGTAACAGTTTTCCCGTTTGTTTTCCTTCTGTTTTCTTTTCCTTTATTTTCTCTCACTTTTTTCCCGAGAGCAGCTAACTAAGGGAATTGAAGGCGGTGTTTTCCATAAAGTGTCTAACTCCTCTTGAAGTAGCCCCAGATACAAATTAATATTATTTCCTGGTTGTTTCGGCCCTTGAATAAGCATGCTCATATGAATGTACTTCGACTTCATGCACAACCAGGGGGTTGTACATCCATACAAACACGGGCCATGTGCTATGGTTGGTGCTCTGGTTGCCAAACGGATTCATGCCATCGATACACGCGCCGAGCATGATGTTCCTTGCATCACATTCAAAATATCGATATCAGTTGTTCAACGCTATCCACTGGCTTCTATCCTTGACGTGTCTGAGCTTCGGATCATCTCCATCGTCGGGCTTCTTCCTCTCGGCGTGCCAGCGCATTAGCTTTGCTTCCTTGGGATCTACAAAATACCGCTGGAGACGGGGAGTGATCGGTAAGTACCATACAACTTTCTGGGGACATTTCTTCCCGGCCTTCTTGTATCGAGAAGCATTGCACACCGGACAGCTTGTTTTTTTCGCGTGCTCCTTCCAATAAATTATGCAATCGTTGATGCATGCATGGTATCTAACATGCGGCAGATCAAGAGTGCACACGATCTTCTTGGCCTCATCAACACAACTAGGACATAGATTCCCAGCGGGAAGAACATCCTTTAGGTACTTGAGATGCTCATCGAGGCTAGTGTCGGTCCATTTGTTTTTAGCCTTCGTCTTCAGGAGTTGGAGCGTGAAAATCAAGCGGGTCACCTCAGGATTGCAACCATCATACAATGGAGTGTTCGAGTCTACCACCAGTTGCTCCAGCTTAGCCTCCTCTCTAGAAGCAGCTCTCTCAGTACTTGTCTCCTTGTGAAGCAGTGCTTGAACATGAGGGTCCTGCACGATTGAACTTAGTACTGACGAACTCTGCTGCGTGGAGTCCACGTTCTCTCTGCCGACATGTCCAGCCCATTCTCCTCCGCCATGTCCAGCCCATTCTCTGCCGCCATGTCCGGCCTCTTCCCTGCCGCCCTTATCGATCATCTCTTCGTCTTACCCAGTGTCGACATTGGCTGCCCCGTTAGCGTCCTCAACATCATCATCCTCATCTTCAATTATCCACCGAGTATAGCCATCCATGAAACCAGTCATGAGCAGATGCGCTTAGACACGACCTTCGTCATAGGGGTCGAGCCAAACTATTCCTTTGCATCTTCGACACGGACATAAAACCTCTGTCAGGTTATTTTCTTTCATGTCCTGCACCACCGACCGCAACCACCTGTACACCATCGTTCCACTGACCATCATGAACACCTGCATGGTAGTAATAAACAAATTGATTATAAAGATGCGTGCATGCATCAAAGTCATACAAAAATTCGGCATGACCTTCCCTAAAAATAAGACATATATAGATCTAGAGTTTGCACGGAATTCGCCAAAACGGAAATAATCGACATTTCGGCAAAACATAGGCAACTCAAAAGCACAATTTTGCGTCAACTCATGCCACACACACAATTTCCATCATATTTCCCAATTATCATATCACACACACACATACACATATTTCCATTTTGCAAAAGCATGAAATTTTAATCACCTCGATCGAGCACACGGTGTGGATGATGATGTAGGGAGATCAAAAGTGCACAAAGCTCTTCTTGACAAAGAAAGATCTAGTTAGGGGGAAAATAGGTCACTTAACTAAATGCTACATCTACCTAGCTAGCTAATTTGGGAGGAGACAACTTCAACTAGTGGAGGGAGAAGGAAAAAAAGAAAGGAGATGCATTAATGGAGGTGGTGTAGTTAGGTAGGAGTAATGAAGAGAGAGAAAGGTAGGTAGAAGAGGGAGAGTAATGGGGGAAGAAGTATTGAGGAAGAAAAAGAGAGAGATGGAGGATGTGGGAGGTAGGGGAAAGGGAGGAGAGGAGATGGGGAGGGGGAGGTGGAAAAAGATGGTGGGTGGTGCGTCTTAGTAGCAGCGTGGGAGCAAAAACGCGCTACTGCTATGATCGTAGCAGCAGCGCGCTTTCTATCACGCGCTACTGCTAAACGGGCCAACCGTGTGGACAATTTCAAAACTAGCAGCAGCGGCGTGACTAAAAAGCGCGCTACTACTATGGCATTAGCAGTAGCGCGCTTCTTGACGCCGCACTGCTGGTAAAGTTAGGTCGTTGTGTATTGTCGATGGATTTTTGTAGCAGCACGGTTTAAACATCACGCGCTACTGCTAAATTTACATCAGTAGCACGCTTTCCCTAACCGCGCTGCTACTAATTAGCAGCAGCGCCTCTTTTTGTACCGCGCTGCTGCTAAGATTCTGTGTATAAGGTTTTCCTTAGTAGTGCGATTGTGTTGTGGCTTTTCTCCACCGTCGTCCGGGACCTCATCATCATCATCGCTTCGGCCGGCTCCAGCGCCCACACCATCTGGACGTGCCTCCATGAGTAATTCCTTGAGAATGAGGCTGAGCACACCATGCATCTCGGGCAGGAGTTCCAGGTGGCAGTGAAGAAGCGATCTCTCCATAAACGACTATTGTCGTCGCCTCCCAGGTATCGCCTCCGCCCTCGCTGATGCCTAGGAGCCGGTGAGCGACGGCACACTAACGTGACAGATGTTGGACGACCTTGGAAAGAAGTGAAGCTCCAAGCCTCCATTATCTAGTCCACGGCCCCCTGCCTACCTTCGGTCAAGGCTGGTCACGCCTCGTGCTCACCGGATCGCCATGGAAATGCGGGCGCGCACTGACGGCACGTACGTGCTGGCCGTCGGCTCTGCCGGCGAGAGCGGCGATGACCGCAATGGTGGGCCTGGCTAGCACCGTCCTCCTCAAGGTGGCGGGGACCGCGGCTCAATTGCTGGTGGTGGTCGTGGTGGACCACCCAAGCCTATGGACGCAGCGTGCGTGGGTGGGGTCGTGGTGTGTTGAATTGTACTGTTGACTTGTACCGTTGCATTGTATGAGATGAGATAGCTGTTGTAATTAGGCCCTAGTCTTCCGCTCAGGCCATCCACTCCCTGCATGTAGGGAGTTCGGCTTCGTGCCTCCGTGTATATGTAACAGCTGTGTTGAATGGAATAGATGCGAGAGTTATTCCACCATTCTTCTTGGTGATACTCCTGATGTTGGCGACCTAGGCTTCTAGCGCCCATGGGTATGCCTTTAACCCTATGCGCTCACCCTGTATCCCTCCCAAATCAGCCGTCATGCTCGGCTCCCACCCACGCCTACCCGGTGATGTACCCATCAGCGCCACAAGCTCCTTACACAGCCACGCCCTACTCCTGGGATACGACGGCGATAAGAAGAAAATAGAATGCAGAGTAACATTCAGACTGAACAAACATAGTAGTTATTGGCTCAAAACATACCAGATGATCTTGAGCATACTAGTGGTACTGTAATATATAGGAGAAACCATGACATAAAATTACTCATGATAAACTTTGGAACAAGGGCGAAAGCACAATTAAAAATCAGATGCACTAGGTGTCGCAATGCAAGACAAAAGATGGTTTACAGTAATTACAGCTTACTCAATAATTACAAATTCCATTTACATGTTAATACACAACATCCAAATATTGTAAGGCATGATACAGGACAAGAAAACAAGACATGCATAGCCTATATTTTCGGAAATTGGTGAAATATTAAATGATAACAAGCATGCCGTACTATCCATTACCTTGACTGTCAAATGTCAATAGCTTAACTCTGCTTTCTTCGTCGTAAGAAGTGATGTTTCTGAGAAGTCTTGTAAACCTGGAAGATGAAAGAAAAAGATCTCTCACAACCTTTCTAAATGCAGTTGTGGCTCTAGTTCTAATACAATCTCTTGCAGAGAAGTCAACTACCTTGACGGCTTGGCCTATTCAAAACAAATGTGTGTAGAGCCATTGCTTCCACCAGTACCCAGCACATGAGGGATGCCAAAATGCTTGTAGTTTCTGCTGAATCCTACCGGAGGTACGCACGTATGAAAGTTATCAAGAAAAGAAAAGAAATCGTAAAGAAGGGAATACGAAAACAGCACCTGGATCTGGAAGGCGCGGCACCTGGATAAGGATGCGGTGGCGGTCAAGTGACGGCAGCGGCGGGCACGTTGACGGCGACCATCCTCCGGAGGTAGTGAGAAGGTTGACGACAACATTTGTAGGCGACCGTTCTTGGTCGACACCCAGTGAATATGGTGGAGGGAGCGGGCGAGAGGCTGGAGGAGGTGCATCCGGCGGTGAGAGATCTG
>NC_057812.1:1230616-1232755 GCF_018294505.1 Triticum aestivum
GGCAGCCGGCTGGCAACGACGAGGGATTTGGGGCGCCGCTGCTGGCGGCGGCTAGGGATTTGGGATGAGGCTGGGAAGCGAAGATAGCTCTGGTCTGCATCTGGAATGTGGGATTTTTTTCACTAGAGGCTTTATTCCAAGATTTTAACCGGTGAGCGGCAGGCCCAAAAATTGGCTAAGCGGCGGGGCGGGCTTGCTTTTGCGCGTGCGACTGAAATCCATGGCGCCAAACATGGGCTCCTTTCTCGCTGTGAGTTACGCACGACAGGAATAAATCTTACTTCTGTGGGCCGACCAAGGCCCGACACGGATATAACTATTTCTGTGTGTTCTCTGCCGGCGCACAGGAATATAGTGCATATTCCTGTGAGCTACTGCGGGCCCGACAGGAAAAATTATTACCCACAGAAATATTTCAGTTTCTGGTAGTGGCTCTAACTTGATCTCCTGGTCATCTAAACGACAGCATACGGTGTCACGCTCTAGTGCGGAGGCCGAGTACCGAGCCGTGGCTAACTGCGTGGCCGAATCTTGTTGGTTACGGCAACTTCTCACTGAGCTCCGGCGACCTCCCACACACGCCACCGTCGTCTATTGCGACAATGTTAGTGCGGTGTATCTCTCGTCCAACCCTGTGCAGCATCAACGGACGAAACACGTCGAGATTGATCTTCATTTTGTCCGTGATCGGGTGGCTCTTGGTGAGGCCAGGGTGCTTCACGTTCCGACCACGTCGCAGTTCGCGGATATTTTCATCAAGGGGCTGCCCTCGACGGTCTTCTGTGATTTTCGGTCCAGTCTCAACGTTTTGCCGAGCAACGTTCGGACTGCGGGGGGTGTTGAATTGTACTGTTGACTTGTACCGTTGCATTGTATGAGATGAGATAGCTGTTGTAATTAGGCCCTAGTCTTCCGCTCAGGCCATCCACTCCCTGCATGTAGGGAGTTCGGCTTGGTGCCTCCGTGTATATGTAACAGCTGTGTTGAATGGAATAGATGCGAGAGTTATTCCACCATTCTTCTTGGTAATCAGAGCTTAGGTCTCTCTCCTTCCCATGTCGACCAGCCCACCTCCCTCTCCTGTCGACAGCGGCCTCGGGCACAACCCCTCTGCCGAGGAACTCGCCGCCGCTGCAGCCGCCGCTGAGCGTCCCCGCGCGTCGCTCACCCCAGATCTCACCAACTCCGGTGATCTGCCTCTCGCTGCATCCCCACCCAACCCCATTCCCCCGATCCCTCTCTCTGTGCCCACCACCACTCCCCCTCCCGGCGGCCTCCCTCCAAGCATCGCCGGGGTCGTCGACTTCAAGTTGACCCTGGATGGGACCAACTTCACCCGCTGGCGCAACTACCTCAACCTCCTCTTCGCGCGGTACCATGCGGAGACGCACGTCCAGGCCGGGGCCGCGGCGCGCCTCTCCGATCCACAGTGGCGCGACGACGACAACACTATCCGCCTCTGGTTCTTCTCCACCATCGAAGGTGATCTCCTCGACCTCGTCGCTCCACCCGACTCCACCGCTTACACCATTTGGCAGCGCCTTCATGAGTACTTCCTCGCCAACGAGGCCGAGCACATGATGCACCTCGGTCAGGAGTTCCGGGCATGCGTCCGCGATGACCTCACCATCAATGAATACTGCCGCCGCCTCCAGGGCATCGCCGCCGCCCTCGCTGACGTCCGGGAACCGGTCACCGACCGCACCCTGACCCTGCAGATGCTCGACGGCGTCGGCAAGAAGTTCGAGTTGCCGGCCGCCATCATCCAGTCCACTGTACCGCTGCCCACGTTCGCCCAGGCGCGGTCGCGCTTAGTCCTCGCCGAGCTCGCCATCGACAAGCGCGCGCGCACCAAGGGCGCGCAGGTGCTGGCCGTCCTCCACGACGACGCACGGGGCGCCGACGGGCGTGGCGGCCGCGGTGCCGACCGCGGTGACCGCGCTCCTCCTGGCGGCCCTCCTGGCGGTGGTCCTCCGGGTGGCGGCAACGGCGGCCGTGGTGGTCATCCAGGCGGCGGTCATCCGGGCGGCGGCAACCGCGGGCGTGGCGGCCGTGGACGGGGTCACGGCGATCCCGCTGGCGGCGGCCGCGGGCCACAGCCGTGGCTGGGCTATTTTGCGCCCATTGGCATGCCCTTCC
>NC_057812.1:1233677-1235361 GCF_018294505.1 Triticum aestivum
GCCGCCGAGCTCCCCGTGGGTTCCACCCAACTCCGCGGGCGTCCTCGGTCCGCGTCCAGGCGCACCTCATCACGCCTACTCTGCGTGCGCCACTGCTCCGACCCTGCCTCCACCACCTCCGTACGCCGCTGCCTCGCATTACTCGTGGGATGCGACCGCGATGTTCCATGCCGCGCCCAGCCAGGGGCACGGCTACCCGCCCCATGCCGACTGGATCATGGACACCGGCGCGTCCTCGCATGTCACCGGCGACCCAGGTACCTTGCTCGAGTCTCATTCCCTTTTAGCGCATAATACTCGTCATATCATCGTCGGTAATGGGGCTCGTCTCCCTATCGTCGCCATCGGTAACACTCGGCTCCCTCCTCGCCCCTTCTACCTTACTCACATTCTGTTATCTCCCAATGTTGTGCAAAACCTTATCTCTGTACGAAAGTTTACACGTGATAATCTTGTTTCTGTGGAGTTTGATCCCGTTGGCTTTTCCGTGAAGGATCTTCACACCAAGGAGGTGCTTCTGAGGTCCAATAGTGGTGACGACCTCTACCACTTCTTCAGCGACCATGGCGGCCCTACACCGGCGGCTTGTGCTTTTGCGATTTCGGATCTTTGGCATAAACGGCTTGGGCACCCGGGCTCTTCTTCTTTCGCTCATTTTCCCTTTGATATTTCATCCAAATGTAATAAACCTCCCAAGTCTCCACTATGTACTGCTTGTCAGATGGGCAAACACACACGCCTTCCCTTCTCCACTTCGACAACATCTACCACTGCACCATTTCAGCTTTTGCATTGTGACTTGTGGACTTCTTCAATTGTTAGTTTTTCAGGCTACAAATATTATCTTGTTATTTTGGATGACTATACTCATTACTCTTGGACCTTTCCTCTCCGTGCTAAATCAGATACTTGTGCCACTTTACAGCGTTTCTTTGTGTTTATTCTTACTCAATTCCATGTGCTTGTGCAATGTTTGCAGTGTGACAACGGCGGTGAATTTCTCACTACTAGTCTTCGTGAGTTGTTCTCTTCTAATGGCATCGCTTTCCGTCTCACGTGTCCGCACACCTCTCCCCAAAACGGCAAGGCGGAACGATTTATCCGCACCACCAACGATGTCATCCGCACGCTACTCTTTCAAGCACACCTACTACCGCCCTTTTGGGTCGAAGCGCTCCATACCGCCACTACACTGCTCAACATTCGCCCTTCCCGCGCCGTCCACTTCTTTACGCCCCATTTTCTTCTCTATGGTGTACACCCCACATACCACCACCTTCGCACCTTCGGCTGCTTATGTTTCCCAAACACCTCAGCCACCGCGTCGCACAAACTCTCGCCCCGCTCCACCAGATGCGTGTTCATCGGCTATCCACGCGAGCAAAAAGGCTATCGGTGTTTCGACTTGTCCACCCGCAAGGTCATCACCTCTCGTCATGTTATTTTTGATGAATCTTGTTTTCCCTATGACCCTGCTACAGAGCCGGCCGTAGAAGATCCCAACCCACCTGCCGCACCCACCGCGATCTCTCTCGACCCGCTCACCTCGTACTGGGCCGCCACACGCGCTCGTCAGCCGCCCGCCGCTCCGCAACTGCCGCGCGTCCCGACCGGTCGCTTTCACCCGGCCCACTCGCCCCCACAACCACCCCTCCACCCTATTGCATCGCCCCCGCCCAGTCCT
>NC_057812.1:1235371-1238243 GCF_018294505.1 Triticum aestivum
AGCCCTTCCTCGGGATTGACGCCTGCTCCCCACTCGCTGGCTCCACACCTGTCTCCTCCATCGCGACATCTTCCCCCACGCGCTGTTCCCGTCACCCCGCACGCCAATCCGCATCTGATGGTCACGCGCCGGAAAACTGGCTTTGCCATGCCCAAACAACACTTCGACTTATCCGTCACCACCACACCATCTCCACTTCCTTCTTCCTACCGTGCGGCTCTCAAGGATCCCCATTGGCATGACACTATGTTAGACGAGTTTAATGCACTAATTCGGAATGACACTTGGTCTTTGGTGCCGTGTCCTGCAGGTGTTAATGTGGTGACGGGCAAGTGGATTTTTGGGCACAAACTCCATCCGGATGGCTCCTTGGCGCGCTACAAGGCGTGGTGGGTGGTTCGGGGCTTCACGCAGCAGCCGGGTGTTGATTATGGGGAGACCTTCAGCCCCGTCGTCAAACCCGCCACGATCCGTGTGGTCCTCAGCCTCGCCACGGCGAGCAATTGGCCCATACGGCAGATGGATGTCAAGAATGCCTTCCTTCATGGCGACCTCGCTGGGACTGTCTACTGTCAGCAACCCCCCGGTTTTGTTGATTTTGCTCATCCCACACACGTTTGTCGCCTCAACAAATCCTTATATGGTCTTAAGCAGGCTCCGCGGACATGGTTCCTCCGCTTCACACGCCACCTCCACTCGCTCGGTTTTGTCTCCTCCAAGTGTGACACCTCCCTTTTCATTCTTCATCGAGGGGATGCCATGGCCTACTTGCTCTTGTATGTTGATGATATCATCCTGACAGCTAGCTCCACCTCCCTCCTCACTTCCCTCGTCGAGTCTCTCGCTAAGGAATTCTCTATGAGCGATCTTGGCGATCTTCACCATTTCCTTGGCATCACCGTGCACCGCACTGCTGCTGGGCTCTTCTTGTCCCAGGAGCAATATGCTCTCGAGATCTTGGATCGTGCCAACATGCTGAACTGCCACTCCATTTCTACATCGATTGACACTAGCTCCAAACTCTCCTTGTCCGGTGGTACACCCTACTCCGATCCCTCGAAATACCGCAGTCTGGCCGGCGCTCTCCAGTATCTTACACTCACTCGGCCGATATCACCTATGCTGTCCAGCAGATTTGCCTCTTCATGCACGCCCCACTCGACACCCATTTTCAGTTGATCAAACGTGTCTTACGTTACCTCCGTGGCACTGCTCACTTTGGCCTCCAGCTTCATCATGACTCCTCGCACGAGCTGATCTCTTACAGTGATGTCGATTGGGCCGGGTGCCCTGACACCCGCAAATCAACATCTGGCTTTTGTGTGTTCTTGGGCTCACTACCAAAAACTAGAATTTTTCTGTGAGCCAAAAACCGACAGGAAAATAGGGTATACCGACAGGAATAGTATTTCCTGTCGGCCGGCCGTCAGGGTTAGCCGTCAGCCATAGCTTGACAGGGAAAATAAAATATGCCTGTCAGCCAGCCGACAGGGACATTATTCCTGTCGGTTTTCCTTATTTTCCTGTCGGTTTTGGCACGACAGGGTTATGCAAGTGTCAGGTTTGGCAAACCAGGAAAATAGTATATCCCTGACAATCGAAACCGTCAGGGAAAATAAGAAACCAATCAACAAAAAAATATATTTACACTAGCTTTTCAATTACTCAGAATATTTATAACATAGAAGCCCAATATCAATAGCTTACATGAAGATTTTACAAAGTCACACATCATACAATTCCATAGAATTTACATACAGGAACCAAAAGTCAACGAAAACAGAGGTGCGACATCATAAAATACACAAGTGCATCAACTAAATACTCACAACGTGAGATCTCATTTTCTGTAATGTTTTTCTGTAGCTTAAGTTGCAAGCTTCTTTTCAAGGTTACCCTGCAGTGGATATAATCGAGCTTGAAAACATGTAACAAGAAATAGGAAAATATTTATAAGATATAATTAGCATAATCTATTTGATATCTCAGTTTCTCACAATAACATTGGCATATATATCCTACCTGTTTTTGTCAGATCAAAGTTATCCAGTTTTACAGGACACAACAATGGAGTAATTTGTTCTAGCATCATATACAGACCATGCAACTGACAAAATCCATTCAAATGACAAGCTGAGTTTCTGGATTAGTTGGAAAGAACTATCAGCTAACAGCCTGAGTAGATAAGTTATTAGAGGCTTCTTGCAAGTATTGTATAACGACATGGAGTCAAATATATCCATTTCAGATTTTCCAAAAAACAAGGGCAGTCGTCATCTTCTCCATAATAATAAAAAACCAAAGCATTATGCAATTATTCGATAATGTAACAACAGGGAACGACATCTCTTCATTCAGAAGAATATGTAGAATTTCTTGCCTTGGTTGAAAACCTTAACTTCTTGCAGCCTCTCCTTGTTGTACAGATAATTTAGCTTGTACTTGCCATGGAGCTGCTCATTGCTTCCTAAATCATACATAATGAAGCATGAAACCAAATGGCATGGACAAACAGAACTCAAGAACACAATTTTACAGTACTGCATAGTGACTAGTGAGACAATAAAAGACCGCAAAGAAATAGAAAGAGGCTAGTGCCTAGTGGCAATGCTACAAACAAATGGCAGGTTGGGACAGGATGAATGGAACGTGTGGTGCATTCATGCCATCAACTCTTCACCGGACATAAATTTATCAAATTGCAGTCGGGTTAACAAAAAATTATTCACTAGATGCAATTTAACACTCAGATTGATGTTATGCTAACAAGTGCTAACAACAATTCTTCACTGCATACAAATCAAGCCACAGGAATTGATAAGATGAATAGAAGCTGCCATAATAGAAATTTAGAGATAGGGAGATAAAAAAA
>NC_057812.1:1265620-1269574 GCF_018294505.1 Triticum aestivum
CGACTGAAATCCATGGCGCCAAACATGGGCTCCTTTCTCGCTGTGAGTTACGCACGACAGGAATAAATCTTACTTCTGTGGGCCGACCAAGGCCCGACACGGATATAACTATTTCTGTGTGTTCTCTGCCGGCGCACAGGAATATAGTGCATATTCCTGTGAGCTACTGCGGGCCCGACAGGAAAAATTATTACCCACAGAAATATTTCAGTTTCTGGTAGTGGCTCTAACTTGATCTCCTGGTCATCTAAACGACAGCATACGGTGTCACGCTCTAGTGCGGAGGCCGAGTACCGAGCCGTGGCTAACTGCGTGGCCGAATCTTGTTGGTTACGGCAACTTCTCACTGAGCTCCGGCGACCTCCCACACACGCCACCGTCGTCTATTGCGACAATGTTAGTGCGGTGTATCTCTCGTCCAACCCTGTGCAGCATCAACGGACGAAACACGTCGAGATTGATCTTCATTTTGTCCGTGATCGGGTGGCTCTTGGTGAGGCCAGGGTGCTTCACGTTCCGACCACGTCGCAGTTCGCGGATATTTTCATCAAGGGGCTGCCCTCGACGGTCTTCTGTGATTTTCGGTCCAGTCTCAACGTTTTGCCGAGCAACGTTCGGACTGCGGGGGGGTGTTGAATTGTACTGTTGACTTGTACCGTTGCATTGTATGAGATGAGATAGCTGTTGTAATTAGGCCCTAGTCTTCCGCTCAGGCCATCCACTCCCTGCATGTAGGGAGTTCGGCTTCGTGCCTCCGTGTATATGTAACAGCTGTGTTGAATGGAATAGATGCGAGAGTTATTCCACCATTCTTCTTGGTGATACTCCTGATGTTGGCGACCTAGGCTTCTAGCGCCCATGGGTATGCCTTTAACCCTATGCGCTCACCCTGTATCCCTCCCAAATCAGCCGTCATGCTCGGCTCCCACCCACGCCTACCCGGTGATGTACCCATCAGCGCCACAAGCTCCTTACACAGCCACGCCCTACTCCTGGGATACGACGGCGATGTACCATGCTGCATCTCGAGTAGTGAGTCCACCTTCCACAACACACCGATTGGGTTATTGACACGGGTGTGTCATTGCATGTCACCAGGACCAGGTACTCTGCCCAAGTCTGATCCTTTGTTAGCGCATAATTCTGGACACATGTCGATAATGGGGCTCGTCTTCCGGTCGTCGCCATTGGTAACACTCGCCTTCCTCATCGACCGTTCTATCTCACCCATATTATCACCAAATATCGTTCTAAATCTTAGCTCCATTCGCCATTTTACACATGATAATTAATGTACTCTGGAGTTAGACCCCCTTTACTTTTCCATGAAGGATCTTCAAACCAAGGTGGTTTTTATGAGGTGCAATAGTTGCATGATTTATATATAAAACTAGATAATTGCCCATATATACACACATACAGTCACAGCTATGAACACATACACGCACGCACGCACTCCCTATTTCTATGAACACCTAGGAAAGACTGAGCCAGCATATCATCTTGAGATTTTACAATACCAGTGTCCACCTAACCATCCAACCACAAGTTGGTTCGCACTACTAATTGGACTTGGGGTCTCTCCATGTACGCGTCCCTGTCCAAACTAGGTAGGACGCGGTACTTACCCGACAGCCCTTGATTACTAAAATGACATTGCGGCTAACCTAAAATTGCCGCTAACCTATTTTACCCCACCACAAACCATTGTTTGAAAATTGACAGTTGTCGAGTTTCTTTGTCTACTGTGCCGTGTATCGAATCAAACCACGAGATCTCGGCGAAGACAGCGCATAGCAGCAACGTTGCGCTTTAACACAATACGTAGGCGGGTTAATCTTCAACTGTGTCATACCGTACTTAGGAATTGTTGTTTCCTTTTCTAATATAATTAGGACAGATAATTATTTTAAAATGCAATGGTTAGATTGAATTTACCTATACAAAAAATCTCTCTTGAACTTGTATGTTCTTGTTTGATGACTATGCACATTCCACCGCAGCAGTGAAACTACGAAAATCTGCATATCGGGTGATTAAATATGTAGCATATTTTTTCACTAGGGGGCAAAAACAAGGATACTGAAAAGATGAGTTGATGATAATTCTACAAAATCGGGTATGGATGTATAATCAGACTATAGATTTCGAGCAAGTGTAGGCCTCCTCGCGGAAATTGCACCTTATAAACAAGATGCACATGTGTAGTTAGCTGTCGTAAAGTCTTTCCCTTCCATCTCTATCAGTTGAGACCTATCCTTGTCTTCTCTTAACTAATCTTCTTTATAAAATATAGCAAATTGCAGAGAAAGATAATTAAACGGGGTGACGTACCGTGCATATATTATTCCGTCCAAGATCTGAATTATACGGGGTGACGTACCGTGCATACGTAATTGTGTAACTTATCTTTCGTGGGACACAATGACTGACTAGTACACAATCCACAAATTTTACAAGCTACAATGACCTCCACTAGTTGTTTACATATATAAGCTCTCATTGCATAATTGGATTGGGGTATACTGTTCAACGCTGGTCTAATTATGGGTATAAAATACAAATTAAACATGTACAAGGATAATTTATCGAGATCAACCATATGCCAGTAGGCGGTAGCTTGCTACTCACACTTTTTCACTTTATTAGGCTGACCTAAAAACTTATGAGACAATATATATGGACAGTAAGATTAGTATAAGTCAAAAATAGGTGGAATACAACACGCAGTGTCCAGATCTTTTCCTTCCCCTCTCACAAAACAAGAACTAGGGCGAAGAACTCGTCTCCTGGACGGTGGCGCGGAGGGGAATCCTGATGCCTCAATTCTAGCTAGTAGTTTAGCTTAGGATATTTAATGCGCGCTTCATCTTCGAGCTCATCTTCCCGACTATAATCCTTCTTGAAGTCGTCCGTCTGGGCGGAGTCGACTGAGCTCTAGTGTAGATTCATGCCGTCTCCTTGGGATAGCGAGGGTAGGATTTCTTGCTGTGCGTGCACCACAATGAGATCTAGTTTCAGGTGTTTGAGGTCAATTCTAGGGTTAAGCGCCAAATCAACGGCCATCCTTAGGGTCACACGCACATGATGACTTCTCGGCTATCATCGATAAGCCCAGGCAAGCTCCAGTAGGGGAGCAACAACAACTGCGCATCAACGGCTCATTCTGGCGGTGATAGTGGTCATTCGGTGGTCCAGGAACCTCGATGTAATTCTTATTATGTTTGAGTGTTTTATGTTTCTGAGGAACTCTTATAATAAATTCAGACCGCTTTAGCAAAGAAAGCAGTACAAGGCGTAGTCCTCACAACTAATATCTCTATATACTACTTAAAAATAACATAAGTTTCCGTTTCACCCTTTCCGTCATGCAACCACTCTATATATGGTCGGAAAAAAATTATATGAGACCAAGTCTCACAGGCTAGTAGGTGAGACCCACCCTGATGGATGACACGTGGCATTCACAAATTATAAAGCATCTAATCTCTTGTGACGCCCGGGTATTTAAGCTACAGTGAACCTCTGCTAATGATGCCACGTCACCTCATTTACTGTTGGTAAACTCGTGTTAGTTCAAAACGATTCAAATTCAAATTTAAAATATAGGCAAACAACAAAAGTTTTCAAATAATAAAACTAAAATGTTCTGGTTGTGCCAAATAATGCGTAGGTAATTACGGTGGAGAAACCACACTTGTATAAAATATGTAAATACTCAAAATGAATATAATAGTAGCAAAACAATTAGTTAAATGATTATAACATAATAAACAATTACAAATGGTTTTATATTAGGTGCCAAGTTAATTGCGGTAGTGGCATAAGTATTAAAAATATTTTAGGTGCAACTTGGGTTTTTCATAAACACCGAAATTTAATAAAACAGAAAAGAAGAAAAGAAATAAAATAGAAAAACAAACTAAAAAAAGAAAAAGAAAAAGAAACCCCCAA
>NC_057812.1:1270384-1277303 GCF_018294505.1 Triticum aestivum
CTCAAGGGCCCGGCCCCATGCCCCTGACACCATTCCGGCGCAGCCCCGCCACCTCATCACCGTCGCTGGACCTCGCCGTACGCCACCATCACCGCACGAAGGCCTCGCCGTCGCCGGACCTTCCCACCGGGCCTCCTCATCTCCTCCCCGTCGGACTGCCTCCCCGCCACCGTTGTCGAACCGTCCCCGTCCTCCTCCCCGCCGGACCACATCGAGCCTCGCCGCCACCTCTGCTCGCCAACGCCGGTGAGGGCCGCACCCTCCTCGTCTCCTCTCTACCCGTGTGCCACGACCTCATCCGTCGCTCGACGTTGCCACCTAACCCACGCGCCGGATGCACCCAGTGCATGCGCCCGCGCCCGCCGATGGTGCTCTGTCCGCTGCTGTTGCGGCCCGCGCGCTGCCTGCGTCCCACCTCGACGCCTCGCCCCGCGGCCATCTCCGCCTTCCCCTCGCCGCGCCGGGGGTGCGCCTTCGCCACCGCACACACGCGCCCCGCGCCCGTGCCTCTGCACGCGGCCGCTCGCCCCGTTCCCCCCTCCCGCACGCCGCCCTACGCGGCCGCCATCGACCGAGGCCATGGCCTCGACGACCCTGCTGGGCGAGCGCCCGTGCCCCCGCTCGATAACCCATCGCCCGCACCCAGCGCCCACGCCCGCCCGTTAGCGCCCGAACCCGCTAGGCCCCCTGGGGCCAATGACATGGGGGTCCCACCCCAGAACGTTAAAAAAAACAATAAAAATAAAAATGCTAATTAATTAATTAATTAACTAAGTTAATTAACTTAATTAATCATGTTTAATTAACCTAATTAATCTGTTAATTAAACTAACTAGGTTAATTAGTTAACAGTCAATGACTAACAGACCCCACATGTCAGGTTGACCAAGTCAACTCTGTTGACTGCTGATGTCAGCATGACATCATGCTGATGTCATTAATCTGTTTTCCGAATTAATAAAATAATTAATTAAACTCTAGAAATTAATAAAATCTTTAAAAAAATCATATCTTTTAATCCGTAACTCGGATTAAAATATTTTCAACATGAAAGTTGCTCAGAACGACGAGACGAACCCGGATACGCAGCCTGTTCGTCCACCACACACATCTAACATACCAAACACGCAACTTTCCCCCTCCGGTTCATCTGTCCGAAAACGCGAAACACCAGGAATACTTTCCCGGATGTTTCCCCCCTTCGTCGGTATCACCTCATACCACGTTAGGGCACACCTAGCACCGCTCATTGTCACGTCACGCATCGTCGTGTTTATGTTTGTATTGTATTCATTGTTTCTTCCCCCTCTTATCTCCGGTAGACTACGAGACCGACGCTGCTGCTGCCCAGTTCGACTACGGAGTTGACGACCCCTCCTTCTTGCCAGAGCAACCAGGCAAGCCCCCCCCCCCTTGATCACTTGATCTTCGGTAACAGGACGACTTGGAGTTGTACCTTGACCTTATGACAACTAGAACCGGATACTTAATAAAACACACCCTTCCAAGTTCCACAGACAACCCGGTGATCGCTTTTTCTACAGGGCGGCGAGGAGAGGATCGCCGGGTAGGTTTATGCTATGCGATGCTGCCTGGAGATGCTACTTGGAGATGCTACTTGGAGATGCTACTTGGAGGACTTCATCCTACTCTCTTCTACATGCTGCAGGACGGAGGCTGCCAGAAGCGTAGTCTTCGACAGGATTAGCTATCCCCCTCTTATTCTGGCATTATGCAGTTCAGTCCACTGATATGGCCTCCTTACACATATACCCATGCATATGTAGTGTAGTTCCTTGCTTGCGAGTACTTTGGATGAGTACTCACGGTTGCTTTCTCCCCCCTTTTTTCCCCTTTCCTTTCTTTCTGGTTGTCGCAACCAGATGCTGGAGTCCAGGAGCCAGACGCCACCTTCGACGACGACTCCTACTACACTGGAGGTGCCTACTACTACGTGCAGCCCGCTGACGACGACCAGGAGTAGTTAGGAGGATCCCAGGCAGGAGGCCTGCGCCTCTTTCGATTTGTATCCCAGTTTGTGCTAGCCTTCTTAAGGCAAACTTGTTTAACTTATGTCTGTACTCAGATATTGTTGCTTCCGCTGACTCGTCTATGATCGAGCACTTGTATTCGAGCCCTCGAGGCCCCTGGCTTGTATTAAGATGCTTGTATGACTTACTTATGTTTTAGAGTTGTGTTGTGATATCTTCCCGTGAGTCCCTGATCTTGATCGTACACATTTCCGTGCATGATTAGTGTACGATTGAATCGGGGACGTCATAAGTTGGTATCAGAGCCGACTGCCTGTAGGAATCCCCCTTCCAATTCCTTGGCCGAAATCGAGTCTAGACTTTACAAAACTTTTACTAACATGGCTGTGTGGCCCATGGGCCCACGTCGCCATTGGGTGGTATTAGGATCTTTTACTCCTCGACATTTACTCTGGGATTCTGAACTCTCTTCTATTCGGGTTAAACGATTTTGCTAAAAACAAAACTAACTTTAGGTTCTCGCAAGTACTTTTTCCCGGAGAGCCCCTCACTTCAGATGATCGACTGCTACATCAGAAGATTCCAAAAATACTCTCTAATGTTCTCTCGAGACTTTGTGCCCATCACTTTTGCTATTCCTGACCACCGATAAATCCGTATGGATAACTACTTACACTTGCCATTCATACGATCATCCCCCATTGATCTTGTTATTACAAGATACCCCGAAGTTTTCTTTACTGTTCCGAAAATACTTTGTGCCTACTGCCTAGCAGTTCTTTGCCACATGAATACCCCTTCAAATAAATCCCCACACTTGTCAAGTATCCGCTCATCCCCAGTTGTTCATGAGTTTCACAAAAGTCTTCAAAATACTATTCGATCTTCCGAAAATCCTCTAGAGCCTTTGGCTCTTGAAATTCTTGCTTGCTTGCATTATGGTTAAACCCATAAGTCTCGTAGTCTTATTGACATTCCTTGTCATTATCATTTTGAGTCTGTTGACTCAATATGTTTGCGAATACCCGCAATCATCATTGATCCTTATAAATTACCTTTCCGGCTGAGCTTCCATTCTTCTAACTGGAATTGGTTCTCGACCAATCCAATTGTCATTGATTGTACCCTAAGGCTATTCAACTTATCCATCCCTACTCAGAGCATTGCTTCTGATCCCTTGATTTGGAAATCATAATTCCTTTGCATTTGACAATTGAGTTAGTCAGTTGTTTCTATAATCTGATCTCCTTGCAATCTTCTTCCTCTAGTTGAGTACCGATGCTCACGTCAGATCCCTTGTGGACCACCAGATCCTTTGTTGGATTTTATCTGACAACGCCCTTCATATTCAATAACCTTGTGAGCCTTTCCTCTGATACATAATGCCTTTGGTAAATTGTATCCTCTGCTTTCTTAACCATGCTCTATCTTCGAGCTTGAGTTAATTACTTCTAAAGATTCTGGTATATGATTCTAATATGCCCCGATGGGTTGAACCTATGCCTTCCTTAATAGGTGTGAACTCGAAAGTTTTCACGAGTCGTACTCTTCTGGTATTTTGCCAGATAAAATTTCAAAACTACAACTTCATTGAGCGCGAGAAGTGAATGAAAGGTTGTGCATTGGAGAAGTGGGAGTCGCGTTCATGCCCATGGACACGATGTACATCTTCTCATCGAAGCTTCTTTTAAAATCAATTATTCCCTTGGTATAAGTTCATCTTATATCTGAGATCTGGCCTTTTTGCAATCGTGGTTCTGACCATGTTCTCCTTTAAATATCATGTCCTGTGCAAGTTTAAGCACTTGTCTTCTATAGAGCAATACCCCAGTTCAACTTCTAGTTTGATCTGTCGTCGAGTATTACCACCTGGTATCTCGAGATTATCTTGGAACTGCATAATTTCTTATGAGTTCTTCATCAAGTACTACATACTCACCGATTACAATTTTTCATGGGCTCGGAGTTATTGAACACTCAAAGACACCGATAACTGAACCGAGTCCTCTCTACGGTTCAACAACTCTTCAGTAAGCTTCTATAAGTACGAGTTTGTACCCGATCACGCCGTTCCTAGCCTGTTTGGCTATATCATTGTCGTGACGATTCTAACGGTGCTACCTGGTCCTTATTCTCGGAGCACCAATTTTCGACGATGAACTAACCTTACGTCGATTTTCCTCGTCATACCCTTTCACCTTAAACAACAAGCTTGGGTTCGAGTTTGTGTCGTACCCATGGTTCCAATGACTTTTGGCTTCATCATTCCTTTGACTTGATGTCGTCGCTGATTGATTACTTCTTCATGAAATCTGTCGACAAATGTGTCGTGATCCTCATCAACCTTATGAGTTCTTCCAGGATATCAATTGAATTCATGATGAGAAATACCATCCTTGTCCCTCGATGTTTTGAGTTATCATCGGCAACATTCTTGCCTTCCCCCCCCCCCAACACAAACTTGTTCACAATTTGTGTTGTACCTTGGTTTCCTTGCTATCCAGCAATTGTTCTTCTTTACCTTGGAGTATTGCCGTCCTTTATGTCAAGAATGTTCTGAGATTTGTTCCACCTCTTGAGAATTCTTGACATAGAAATACTTCTCGCCATCATCATTCTTTCTTGGTCCCTGTGTTAATTCCAACAAGTGAACGGTGTTGTTTGGATTCTTTCCTTCTAGCAACCCTATCTCTTTGAAGTTAATGGTCGAAAGTTCATTCTTAGGCTATTGATTATTGCATCACCATTCTGACATTGGTCGTGCAACCCAACCCATATTTCGGGCGCACCTTTCAACCAATGTTTAATTGTGTATGTTTTCCTCGAGCATACTTCCTTATATCATTTGATCTGACAAATGTTATCTCCTTGTTCACTTAATTGTGGACATCCATCTTTTGGGAATCTCGGTGAATTGTCGTTGAGTTCACCAGACACCTCCTTGTCCTCTCCTTGGTTTAATGATGAACTATTGTTTCAGAAACCCGCTCCCATAGTTCATTTCTCGAGAATCTTGCAGTGTCATTTCGTCGATTTGTGTTGCACCTTTTCCTCTCGGACCCCCTGAGTCTGAGGTATCATGACACCAATTGGATATGGATCTCGGTCAGATATGATGGTTAGGACAACTTTCCAAGATTTATGATGTTGGTCCTTTGATGACCCGGTAACATGATGTCATGCCTAGCACCCCCCCCCCTGGGTGGAGGACCTATTGTTGTAGTATCCTTTTAGCAAGTTTAGCCAGTCTTCCATGAGGAAATTGTAAGGCTTATTCTACAAGTTATTCCTGATGGATCCTTCATGTTTCCAAAGTCTGATCTTCACCAGAAGACCATGTCAATGCTATCTCGAAGCATGTCTATGGTACTCCAATTTTCAACAAGAACATTTGAAGCCCAATGTTAAATGTTTCCTGCCCAATTATCCAAACACCGCTGTATGGGCAATGTCATGAAAATTCTCTCCCCTACCTAAAGAGTTTTCTACATTATATCCTGACATGGATATCATGCTCTGCTTGTCCTTGGGAAGGATATACCCTTGAAATATGTGTTTAAACTTAATTTCCTTTCCATTGTTCTGTTTAATCTGATGATCATATTTTCCTTCCATTGTTGGTTTAACCTTTCTTGTGAACTATATGATCTGAGCAGTAATATTCTCCTGCTTATGTAAACACCTCGTTGTACAATTCTGTCAGTAAGACCCTGTTACTTTTGTTGATGACATTCCGGTAACCACCGATGGACGAGAACTTCGCCTACTGGTCCGCCTCGTCCAACGAGCAGGAAAATGGTTCTCTTCGTCCCTCGCCCTTGGTATCGACGTTGCTGCCGACTTAATCGACAGGCTACCCTCTGACATGCCTTGCTTGCATGATCGCAAGACGTCTCCGCCCTTCCTACTTTTAACCCACATGGTGGGCCCATAACCCACAGTTCCACCAGGATCGAAACCTGACTCTCCTGTACACCCTCATGTTTCCAAAGTTATTCCTCGCGCGTGGACTCGTATGAAATTCATGAGCCACCTACCGATGAGATCATCAATTCTGGTATCAGACGCAATACTTATTCTCGTTGCTCTGAACCCCTTTCACCTTCTAATTAGGCATCAAACGCTTGCCTATCCGTTTGAAACTTCTCATGGTACCTCCTTACTTTGCTCTCGATATTTTCTTAAGTTTGAATTCGAGAGTACTTCCGCCACCTTCCTCGATGTTATCGACCAGATAATCGACCTTGCAGAAGTCTGTTCTTCCGGAAACCTATTCGTAAGTACGATGAAGATCCCGAAGGAAGGACGTCGACTTCATCATGATGACCGGAAGCAAAGGAATGAAGACATCAATGTATTGGACCGGTCTCTTCGAGAAGAGCAAGCCACAATGAGAAGACTCGTTAAAATTTCGTAACCAAATCCATTCCCCCTTACTCCCGCTCCTAAATCTCGGGACGAGATTTCTTGTAGTGGAGGAGAATTGTGACGCCCGGGTATTTAAGCTACAGTGAACCTCTGCTAATGATGCCACGTCACCTCGTTTACTGTTGGTAAACTCGTGTTAGTTCAAAACGATTCAAATTCAAATTTAAAATATAGGCAAACAACAAAAGTTTTCAAATAATAAAACTAAAATGTTCTGGTTGTGCCAAATAATGCGTAGGTAATTATGGTGGAGAAACCACACTTGTATAAAATATGTAAATACTCAAAATGAATATAATAGTAGCAAAACAATTAGTTAAATGATTATAAAATAATAAACAATTACAAATGGTTTTATATTAGGTGCCAAGTTAATTGCGGTAGTGGCATAAGTATTAAAAATATTTTAGGTGCAACTTGGGTTTTTCATAAACACCGAAATTTAATAAAACAGAAAAGAAGAAAAGAAATAAAATAGAAAAACAAACTAACAAAAAAAA
>NC_057812.1:1278102-1278953 GCF_018294505.1 Triticum aestivum
CGCCCTACGCGGCCGCCATCGACCGAGGCCATGGCCTCGACGACCCTGCTGGGCGAGCGCCCATGCCCCCGCTCGATAACCCGTCGCCCGCACCCAGCGCCCACGCCCGCCCGTTAGCGCCCGAACCCGCTAGGCCCCCTGGGGCCAATGACATGGGGGTCCCACCCCAGAACGTTAAAAAAACAATAAAAATAAAAATGCTAATTAATTAATTAATTAACTAAGTTAATTAACTTAATTAATCATGTTTAATTAACCTAATTAATCTGTTAATTAAACTAACTAGGTTAATTAGTTAACAGTCAATGACTAACAGACCCCACATGTCAGGTTGACCAAGTCAACTCTGTTGACTGCTAATGTCAGCATGACATCATGCTGATGTCATTAATCTGTTTTCCGAATTAATTAAATAATTAATTAAACTCCAGAAATTAATAAAATCTTTAAAAAAGTCATATCTTTTAATCCGTAACTCGGATTAAAATATTTTCAACATGAAAGTTGCTCAGAACGACGAGACGAACCCAGATACACAGCCCGTTCGTCCACCACACACCTCTAACATACCAAACACGCAACTTTCCCCTCCGGTTCATCTCTCCGAAAACGCAAAACACCGGGAATACTTTCCCGGATGTTTCCCCCCTTCGTCGGTATCACCTCATACCACGTTAGGGCACACCTAGCACCGCTCATTGTCACGTCACACATCGTCGTGTTTATGTTTGTATTGTATTCATTGTTTCTTCCCCCTCTTATCTCCGGTAGACTACGAGACCGACGCTGCTGCTGCCCAGTTCGACTACGGAGTTGACGACCCCTCCTTCTTGCCAGAGCAACCAGGCAAG
>NC_057812.1:1279038-1312518 GCF_018294505.1 Triticum aestivum
GATCACCATATATCACGTACTCTTCTCTATACTGCTTGCATTAGAGTAGTGTAGCATGTTACTGCTTTCTGTTAATCCTATTCTGATGCATAGCCTGACATTGTTGCTACATCTGTTGATACCTTACCTGCAATCCTAAATACTTAGTATAGGCTGCTAGTTTATCATTATTGGCCCTACATACTTGTCGGTCTGCCTTGCTATACTATTGGGCCGTGATCACTCGGGAGGTGATCACGGGTATATACTATACATACATACATACTATACAGATGGTGACTAAAGTCGGGTCAGCTCGAAGAGTACCCGCGAGTGATTCACGGATTGGGGGCTGAAAGGACCTTTGTCCCGACGGCCCTCTGTGTGGATCTTTGTGGCGGAGCGACAGGGCAGGTTGAGACCGCCTAGGAGAGAGGTGGGCCTGGCCCTGTTCGGCGTTCGCGAATATTTAACACGCTTAACGAGATCTTGGTATTTGATCTGAGTTGGCTACGAGCCTATATGCACTAACCATCTACGTGGGAGTAGTTATGGGTATCCCGACATCGTGGTATCAGCCGAAGCACTTCAGACGTCAGCGACGGAGCGGCGCGCGCCGGATTGGACTGGAACGCCTGCTAGGCTAGGTCTGCTTCCGGCCGCCCTCGCAACGTGCAGGTGTGCTATGGGCGATGGGCCCAGACCCCTGTGCGCTTAGGTTTAGACCGGCGTGCTGGCCTCTCTGTTTTGCCTAGGTGGGGCTGCGACGTGTTGATCTTCCGAGGCCGGGCATGACCCAGGAAAGTGTGTCCGGCCAAATGGGATCAAGCGTGTTGGGTAAGTTGGTGCACCCCTGCAGGGAAGTTAATCTATTCGAATAGCCGTGATCTTCGGTAACAGGACGACTTGGAGTTGTACCTTGACCTTATGACAACTAGAACCGGATACTTAATAAAACACACCCTTCCAAGTTCCATAGACAACCCGGTGATCGATTTTCTACAGGGCGACGAGGAGAGGATCGCCGGGTAGGTTTATGCTATGCGATGCTGCCTGGAGATGCTACTTGGAGATGCTACTTGGAGATGCTACTTGGAGATGATACTTGGAGGACTTCATCCTACTCTCTTCTACATGCTGCAGGACGGAGGCTGCCAGAAGCGTAGTCTTCGACAGGATTAGCTATCCCCCTCTTATTCTGGCATTCTGCAGTTCAGTCCACTGATATGGCCTCCTTACACATATACCCATGCATATGTAGTGTAGTTCCTTGCTTGCGAGTACTTTGGATGAGTACTCACGGTTGCTTTCTCCCCCCTTTTGTCCCCTTTCCTTTCTTTCTGGTTGTCGCAACCAGATGCTGGAGTCTAGGAGCCAGACGCCACCTTCGACGATGACTCCTACTACACTGGAGGTGCCTACTACTACGTGCAGCCCACTGACGACGACCAGGAGTAGTTAGGAGGATCCCAGGCAGGAGGCCTGCGCCTCTTTCGATTTGTATCCCAGTTTGTGCTAGCCTTCTTAAGGCAAACTTGTTTAACTTATGTCTGTACTCAGATATTGTTGCTTCCGCTGACTCGTCTATGATCGAGCACTTGTATTCGAGCCCTCGAGGCCCCTGGCTTGTATTATGATGCTTGTATGACTTACTTATGTTTTAGAGTTGTGTTGTGATATCTTCCCGTGAGTCCATGATCTTGATCGTACACATTTCCGTGCATGATTAGTGTACGATTGAATCGGGGGCGTCATATCTCTCACCCCTAATTTCAAGTGGGGGTGGGGTAGATGCTTTCTGATTTGTAAATGTCACGTGTCATCCATCAGGGTGGGTCTCACATGCTAGTCCGTGAAGTTAGAACAATAGAATGATTTGCCGTGAGATTACCTCCCGGACTTGCATGGTATTAATAATAGGGCAATCTCGGTTGCCAAATACAAAAGATTACAATGGATCCTAACAATCAATCTAACTAGGAAACTATCCTAGCTAATCTGTCAGATATAATTACAAGGATTATATACTGATGAATATACATTAATATACCCCCTCAATCTCAACCGGCCACAAGGTTGAGATTGCGTTGTAATTTTTCCAGCATGGACTTTGTTGCAGGTTTAGTGAAAGCATCTGCAACTTGATCACCGGATGACACAAATCGGACATCCAATGCTCCTTGCGCCACCTTTTCTCTCACAAAGTGAAAATCCACCTCAATATGCTTTGTCCTCGCATGAAATACTGGATTTGCACTCAAATAGGTGGCACCCAAATTATCACACCATAAAATCGGTGGCCGCGGTAGGAACACTCCTAGTTCCTTAAGCACAGATTGCACCCAAGTAACTTCAGCTGTGCCATTTGCAAGCGCTTTGTACTCTGCCTCGGTACTAGATCTTGAGACTGTGGGTTGCTTCCGAGCACTCCATGAAATGAGATTGGGTCAAAGGAAAACGACAAAACCACCTGTAGAGCGTCTATCATCAACACATCCTGCCCAATCAGCATCAGTAAAGACAATGAGAAGTGTGGAGCTTGAACGGTGAATGGAGAGTCCAGTGGCCAGAGTACCCTTGATATACCTTAGTATGCGCTTGACCGCCTCCCAGTGCACACTAGTAGGTTTGGCCAAATATTGGCACACCTTATTGACATCAAATGAAATATCAGGACGAGTACGGGTAAGGTACTGCAATCCTCCAACCATACTGCGATAGCGGAAGGCATCATCATCATTGAGGGGAGTACCAAGATCTGCTGCCAACTTATCGGTGACTGACATGGGAGTAGAAACCTCCTTGCAATTCTCCATATGAGCATGGTGAAGAAGATCATCAACATACTTCCGCTGAGACAATAATATTCCCCCTGAATTGTAGGTGGCTTCAATCCCAAGGAAGTAAGAAAGACGACCGAGGTCCTTGATGGGAAAGGACCTAACCAGAGCATGAAGCAAACGGTCCACTGCACGAGAGCAAGAGCCAACAATGACAATATCATCAACATAGACCAACATGTAAATAGTCACAGCTCCTCGCCGAAAAATGAAGAGGGAGGTGTCGGCCTTGGATGAATGAAAACCAAGCTGGTGCAGCCGATCACTAAGACGAGAGTACCATGCCCGGGGGGACTGTTTGAGCCCATAAATAGACTTTCGAAGCTTGCAAACATGATGGGGATACTGAGGGTCCTCAAAACCCGGTGGCTGCTACATGTACACGTCCTCATTAAGCAGACCATGAAGAAACATATTGCTAACATCAATCTGACGCAAGCACCAGCCCTGCGAAACAGCAAGTGACAACACCAAGCGAACAGTGGCCGGTTTAACAACCGGACTAAAGGTGGCAACATAATCAACACCATATTGCTGAGTGAATCCACGAGCAACCAAACGAGCTTTGTATTTATCAAGAGAACCATCAGACCGTTCCTTAAGCTTGAAGATCCACTTACAGCTGACGACGTTGGTGCCGAGAGGACGAGGCACAAGCGACCATGTTTCGGTGCTCTGAAGAGCTGAGAACTCCTCTCGCATGGCAGCTGTCCAAGCAGGATCAACAAGAGCTTGCCGGTGCATAGTCGGAACAGAGACGACGGCACTGAAACTGCATCGATACGGATTGTAGCGGACAGTACCATTGGTGGCAATCTTCGGACGTTGAATGTTGTTCTGTAGTCGGGTGCGAGCATGCACTGGAGCGGGTGCAGTCGAAGGCGCAGACAACGAGATGGGAGCATCCGCCGATGCTCCAGTGGCCGCGTCGACGCGCACAGGTACGCGATCAGTCACGTCAGGTGCGGCTTGCCCAGTAGCCGCATCGGACGTGGAGGCACCCTGCTGGGTCACGCGCACGAACAGCGCTGGCTCGGGTGACTTAGGGCATCTCCAGCCGTTGGCCCCCCTAGGACGCATAAAAATCGCCTCCTGGGGGCGAGCCAGCGATACAATTGGCGCTGGGGGCGGTTTTGCGCCCAGTCGTCGCCCCCAGCTCGTCCCCAGGCGCCGAAATTGGCCCACTTTGCAGCCCAATTTCGGCGAATAAAGGGCCCATATGGGCGAGAATAGGCCCATATTCGGTGTGGTTTCGCCGTGCCTCGGCGTTCAATTATCAACACAATTATTTCTTATCACATATTTCATCATAGAAAAATCAAATACTTCAACAAAATAGTACAACAATAAATAGTTCAATACAAATTATATAGTTCAACAAATAAAAACTCGTATTTCATCACACGGCGTCCCCCTTGAGCCTCCATAGGTGCTCAATCAGATCTTTCTGCAGTTGATGATGCACCTGTGGGTCTCGGATCTCCTGACGCATACTGAGATAGGAAGTCCAAGTTGCCGGTAGCTGGTGATCAACTTCGGCTAGAGGACCCTGCCTGTAGTATGGTTCAGTGTCAAACACTAGGTCTTCTTGCTCGCTCTCGATGATCATGTTGTGCAAGATGACACAACAAGTCATAATCTCCCACATTTGATCTTTGGACCAGGTCTGAGCGGGGTACCGAACAACAGCAAATCGAGATTGGAGCACACCAAATGCCCGCTCGACATCCTTCCTGCAAGCCTCCTGAAGTTTTGCAAACCAGGCGTTCTTGCCTCCTGTTACAGGGTTTGAGATCGTCTTCACAAATGTCGACCATCTCGGATAAATGCCGTCAGCTAGATAGTACCCCTTGTTGTATTGGTGCCCATTGATCTCGAAGTTCACCGGAGGAGAATGGCCCTCAACGAGCTTGGCAAAAACAGGAGAGCACTGCAGCACGTTGATGTCATTATGAGTTCCTGGCATACCAAAGAAGGAGTGCCAAATCCAGAGGTCCTGTGTGGCTACCGCCTCAAGCACCACACTGCAACCGCCTTTGGCGCCTTTGTACATCCCCTGCCAACCAAATGGGCAATTCTTCCATTTCCAATGCATGCAGTCGATGCTTCCAAGCATCCCAGGAAATCCTCTTGCTGCATTCTGGGCTAGGATCCGAGCAGTGTCTTCCGCATTGGGTGTTCTCAAGTATTGTGGCCCAAACACTGCCACCACTGCTTGACAGAACTTGTAGAAACACTCTATGCTGGTGGACTCAGCCATGCGCCCATAGTCGTCGAGTGAATCACTGGGAGCTCCATATGCAGGCATCCTCATCACTGTTGTGCACTTCTGGATGGAGGTGAATCCAAGAGCGCCAGTGCAATCCATCTTGCACTTGAAGTAGTTGTCGAACTCCCGGATGGAATTCACAATCCTGAGGAAGAGCTTTCGGCTCATCCGATAACGGCACCGAAATGTTCTCTCGCCATGAAGTGGAGCATCGGTGAAGTAGTCGGAGTAGAGCATGCAGTAGCCTTGGAGACGATGCCGGTTCTTTGCTTTCATCCGCCCCGGCGCCGAGCCACCTCGCCGCGGCTTTTCATTGCTCGCCAGCAGCTGGGCGAGGGCGGCGAGCACCATGAGATGCTCTTCTTCCTGGACGTCGGCCGCGACTTCCTCCTCCAGCAGCACGGCGAGCTCTTCCTCCTCATCCAAGTCCATTGCCCAGGCAGGCAAAACACCGAAGACATTGCGCTCGGTGGGCGTGTACCCGCCGTTAAACCGCGCCTTCGCGGCCGGAAACGGCGGCCAGAAACGCCCAGCTGCTGTGGGAGGGGCTGCCGCGGCGAAGCGCTGCTATTTTTCCGGCGGGGAATGGCTATCTAGCGGAGTAGGGCAGCGGCCGTCGCCGGGATATAGCTAGTGGTGGCCGAGGGCGCGGGGGTGCGAGGCGAGCCGGGGGAAGAAAATCTTGACTTTTCCCCTGTCGGTGTGGGCCAGGCGTGCTTTTCCCTAGCGCCGGAGCCTCCAACTGCTCCCCAACGCGTTGGGTTCGGCCTGTGACCGCTGGACGGAAAAAAGGTCCGAACCGGCGATTTTCGACGTCCTGAGGACACGACTGGGCCGTTTTTTCGACGCCGGCGCCGAAAAAGTGGCCTGGGGGGGCCCTATTGGAGGCGCAGCGGGAGATGCCCTTAGTCGCCTCTAGCTCGGGCGACGACTGAGCCGCATCCGGCTCAGCAGGGAGCGGCTGTGTAGCGGGAGCTGGGCCAGCAGCCAGCTGCGTGGCGCTGGCGGGTTGAGTGCATGGGGGTGTAGCATGCACGTCCATCGCGCTGGTCGCCCCTGTAGCGCTGCTCTCTGTACCTGCAGGATAAGACTCGGGAAACAAAAAGGACAAGTTGTAATTTCTCACATTAGCATCCTGAACCACTGGCTCATTTGATGGAAATGACACAGGAGGATTTAAGAGAGATAAATCAGGACATGCACTAGTCGCAAAAGGAAAAACTTTTTTTATCGAAGACAACATCTCAAGAGATATAGATGCGACCAGTGGATTTATCAAGACACTTATATCCTTTATGAAACAGACTATATCCAAGGAAAACGCACATCTTGGATCGGAACTCAAGTTTCCGAGAGTTGTATTTACGAAGACTAGGCCAACACGCACATCTGAATATACGAAGAAAAGAGTAATCGGGAGTGATGTTAAGGAGGCGTGTGAGTGGTGGCATGTTTTGGAGACTCCGGCTAGGCATGCGGTTGATCAAATAACACGCGGTGAGAAAGGCTTCATCCCAATAACGCAGTGGAAGATTAGAGTGAGCGAGGAGAGCAAGTCCGGTTTCAACCAAGTGGCTGTGCTTTCGTTCGGCGATACCATTTTGTTGGGATTTGTGTGGACATGATATGCGATGAGAAATACCAACACGCTGAAAAAATGCATGCAAGCGATGGTATTCACCGCCCCAATCAGATTGTACCGCACGGATTTTTGTGTTGAGGAGTCGTTCGACATGGGCCTGAAAATTGTAAAAAACTTGTTCGACATCAGATTTATGTTTAAGAAGATAAATCCAGGTAAAACGGCTAAAGTCATCAACAAAGTTTACATAGAATTTGAAACCTCCAGAGGAGGCGAGGGCCGGCCCCCACACATTGGTATGAATAAGCTCAAGTGGCTTCGAAGAAACACGAGATGAATTATTATAAGGTAACTGATGACTTTTGGCGCGTTGACACGCGTCACATACGAAAGTATTATGGCTTGACGAACAAGGGAGTTTATTTGACCGAACGACGGACTCAACTACATTATTCGAAGGGTGGCCCAAACGATGATGCCACTGACTCGATGAAGACCGGACTCCGGAAAAAGCTTGACGCGAAGATGACAATGACGACGGCCGACCATATGGGATAGGGTAGAGACCACGGCGGCTTCTACCGTGAAGAAGAACCCTCCTCGTTATTTTGTCCTTCACACAAAAAATTATTTGTGAAATTCGACAAACACTCGATTATCGGAAACAAGGCGATAAATAGAAAGTAGATGTTTATGAATGCCAGGGACATGGAGCACATTATTAAGGTGGATAGGATCACTTGAGCCAGTAAGTTTAGTATGACCAATATGAGAAATTTTCAAACCTGCACCATTTGCAACTTGAACTTGATCCTTTCCACCATAGCGCTCGTGCATCGTCAAGCGGTCAAGGTCATTGGTGAGGTGGTCGGTGGCACCAGTATCGAGGTACCAGTTGTTGTCGCAGTGGCCGTATGTCACCATGTTGCCGCTGCGGTGCCCATCCGACTGGTAGGCATGATTGTAGGCTCGCGGCAGTCGATGGCGTAGTGCCCCTCATCGCGGCATATTTGGCATCTTGGAAGACGACGGTTTCTACCGCCGCCACCGTTGTGGCGACCTCCATTGTTGCCACGGTTACCATAGTGGCCACCATTGTAGCCACTGTTGACGTTGTTGTTGCGGCCGCCGTTGCTGCTGCGGCTGCCGTCGCGGGGCCTCGGGCTGTTGCCTTGGCGGACGACGTTGTTGGCTGATGAAGAGAAGTCGCCATGGTTGGCGGCGTGCTGCTCCCGCCGTGCCTCAAAGCTGAGGAGATAGGAGTACAAATCAGATAGGTTGACTTCCCCAGTGAAGATGGACAACGCCGTCATGAGTGGATCATACTCCTGACCCAGCCCTCCAATGATGTGGCCAATGATCTCGTCATCAGACAACACCTCGCCGACGGTGGCCAGCGCATCAGCATAGCCCGTCATCTTGTGGAAGAACTCCGCCGCGGACATATCCTTCTTCTTTGTCTGCGACAGCTGCGTGCGAAGTTGGCGCACGCTGGCCCGGTTCTGGGCGGCGAACATGGCGCCAAGGGCAGACCAGACGGCCGCCGCGGAAGTTGCTCGCGTCATCTGGGCGAGCACCTCCTCCGTCATGGAGGACAAGAGCGCGCCGAGCACGGCCTAGTCGGCCCTCCGCCAGGGCTCGTACTCAGGGTTGGGCGCCGAGTGGGCGGCATCGCCGGTGCCCACGACGATCGTCTTCGGTGGCGCGGCGGCGCCGGTGAGGTTTGGGATAACCCGCGCCTTCCAAAGCAGAAAATTGGCGCGGGTGAGCCGGACGGTGATGAGGCCGGCGAGCGACAGCATGGAAGCGGTGGGACCAGAGACAATCGGGCCGGCGGTGGTGGTGACGAGCGCGCCGGTGGTGGTGCCAGCCATGGCGTGGAGAAGGGATCAAGGCTCTGATACCAAGTTAGAACAATAGAATGATTTGCCGTGAAATTACCTCCCGGACTTGCATGGTATTAATAATAGGGCAATCTGGATTGCCAAATACAAAAGATTACAATGGATCTTAATAATCAATCTAACTAGGAAACTATCCTAGCTAATCTGTCAGATATAATTACAAGGATTATATACTGGTGAATATACATTAATACGTGAGACTTGGTCTTATATAATTCTTTTCCATATATTGTCTTCACTTCCCTTCTCTTGTTTGCTTTTTTCTCCGAGTTCTGTTTTTTCGCCCAAATAATAATACTCCTTTGTAAGTCAATACATTTTCCCCACAAGTAAAGTCAATAAATTCTTAACAAATACTCCCTCTGTCCCATAATGTAGGACATTTTCTGACACTAAACTAGTGTCGAAAAACATCTTACATTATGGGACGGAGAAAGTAAGTGTTTAACTATAACATGGCGTTTTTCATCCAATCTCTAATCTTTCTTTGAAATAATATTTTATTTGGTAAGTAAATAAACTCTTACCAGATAAATGCTTAACAATAAGATGGCATGTGTATCATGGCAATTTCATACAAAAACTTGTCAAGATTTTAGCGCGCCAATGTAATAATAGGCGTGCAATTACGGGCTAATCTAATAGAATATTTATACTACCACTAAAAGGTATGAGCGCTTGCGTCTGTACTGTGTTTAAAAAACAAGAAAAAAGTTAAATTAGTAGAATCCAAACAAATCTTTACTTACCATGCATTCAAGCAATCATGCAACCAATTCATGCACAATCAAGAAAGGGGCCACAGGGAGCACCGGGCTGGATCTGAGCCCTTAAATAATGCAGCATGCGGAGGCACCACCAGCACCAATGGCTGCTCTAGGAAGCATCGTCAGCCCCGTGCCGTTCAAGGACGTCGTCCACGAAGAGGAGGATGAACACCGGCCGGAAGAGTACGCGAACATCATCTCCACCTTGCCGAGCATCACCACCAGTTTTGGGCCGTTGGTCCTCTACGAGGGTGTCTGGCTCCGCCCGTGGATCGTCCCTGGGGTGATCGCCGTCCAGCAGCGTTTCGCCCCGCGCCCCGACGACGTGCTCCTGGCGAACCCGCCCAAGTGCGGCACCACCTGGCTCAAGGCTCTGTCCTTGGCCACCATGGCACGGGCCACCTACCCACCGTCGGGCGCCGATCACCCACTCCTCCGCCTCAACCCGCACGACTGCATCCCCCACCTTGAGGCCCTCTTCAGTGCCGGCCAGGAAGCCAAGCTGGAGGCGCTGCCGTTACATAGGCTGATGCACACGCACATGCACCACTCCCTGCTGCCACCCTCCTTGGCCCGCTGCAAAATCATTTACATCTGCAGGTACGTAGCAACTTTTTATCTCCGTAGTCTCACGCTCTACACCAAAATAACGCCGACCTCAAAATATGCTATTAGCGAGACATTGTATACCGATATATTTAAGGAGGCAATTCTTAATATGCTATGGCGTGCTATTAGCGACGGTATAGCGTGCTATCTTTTTAAGTGGTTATTATACTACCTAGAAAATTACAAACCAAGGGCCTAATCGATGGGTGGATGCAGGATATGTTGGTTTCCATGTGGCACTTCATCATGGCTGCAGGAGGCGCCGCCTTCCCCTTCTCCGACCTGTTCGAGTCTGCGTGCGACGGTAAAAACCCCCACAGCCCCATTTGGGACCACATTCTCGGCTACTGGCGCGCCAGCAAAGCAAGTCCGGAGAGGGTCCTCTTCCTAAGGTACGAGGAGATGCTGCTCGACCCGGTCAGCAGTGTCCGGGAGCTCGCCTTGTTCCTCGGTGTGCCCTTCACGGCGGCGGAGGAGGCAGCGGGCTCGCCCATGGACATCTGCAGGCTGTGCAGCATCAACACGATGAAAGACCTGGACGCCAACAACACTGGAGTGTTTGGGCAGTTCCTCAAGTTCCCCAATCGATCCTTCTTCAGGGAAGGGGTCGTGGGGGACTGGGCCAACCATATGACGCCCGAGATGGCCCGCCGCATCGACGCCGTCGTCGAGGACAAGCTCGGAGGATCGGGACTCAGCTTCACGTGCTGACCAAAAGACGCGGACCATGGATGCATGCCTGCCTGACTTTTTTTTACATTACTAGTGACAAAAAATGTCTTACATTATGGAACGGACGGAGTAATATATGTTTCTACTCCAACCACTTTAATTATCCCTTATCACTTTCTGTTACTGTATGTTTTGCCTTTAATTGTGTCTTGTGCTATTTTGAGTGTCAGGTCAACCAATTCATGGAATGGTAGGCCGTAAAACATAGTAATAAAAATATCACTTCTGAGAAAACTAACATAACAAAAATATCACTTCTAGAGTATAGCAGTAATTGTCTACAGTAATCAGCAAACAGTACTGAACCGACAGTCAGAGGTCTAGTAATGGAGCAACCCACCTTGTTTTCCCCTGCACCTCCCCAAAGACCGACTTGCGCCGACGTCGGCAAGGCATGGACGACCCACACGCGTGTGTGTGTATGAGTGTACCAATGAGGGGAGGGCGCCCAAATTATTAGGCGCCGCCGACGCGCACGGGTCACGCGGCCGGGATGCAGAATAGAATATATTATCATATACCTTCTCCGTTTTTAAATATTTGTTTTTTTAGAGATTTCAAATGGATTATCACATACGGATGTGTATATAGACATATTTTAGAGTGTAGATTTACTCACTTTGCTCATTACTACTAGTCACTTATTAAAATCTTTAGAAAGACAAATATTTAGGAACGAAGAAAGTATTATTGGAGTAGATCGTGTTAGATGTGTGTGCATGCATGTCTGCCTGCTTAGAGCATCTACTAAGCCATTCCTAATCACATAACGTATACTCCTACTGTACTTAGTTCCTATTTAAGACAGAATGTACATCAAGATTTAGTTTTTGTTTTGTTTTGAGGGGTACATCACGATTTAGTGTTCACGCATATGTCAGGCCCCAATTAGGCACGCACATTGAAGGCCTGTTCGGAATAAAGGGAAGAAAATCGGAGGATTGGGAAACAACATGGGAACTGGAAAGGAATAGAGGAACAAGACACGGGAAGGGAAATTGTTGTGCTGCATCGGGACACAGGAAATAGAATCAGAGGAAATTAGCTCATGCAGGTCCCACCTAGTTGTTTTTAAATGCTAAAAAGATGAGCACCAGCTGCAGTTCCTGTGCATGTGGGTCCAAATCGTGCATGGTTCGCACCAGCCTTTCGCCTCCTTGCCTCGGGCCTACGCGAAAACAAGAGCCCCGGGTGGATGTTTCTCTTCCCGTGAAAACGCAGGAGCTGGTAACCTTCCATCGGTTTGGAACGGGAGCATTCCTTCGTACCGAACACATAAAACGCAGTGATTCCGTAGGAATGCGTTTTCTGTGGGTTTTCCTTTGATTTTCCTACGTACCGAACAGGGCGTAACTGTTAGCTTAGCGTAATTCATATAATATCTTGTGATCTGAAGCATGCGTTCTGCTGTTGCCATAATCTTGAGATGACATGTGTAACAATGACAATAATGATAATACTAATTCACATGAAATGTGTAGGGGGGGTGGATCTGTCCAGTCCATGGATGGTCCAAGTTTGATGGAGAAGAAGAAAAGGACCACCTAGCTAATCCATTGCATCGTGACATCATCTAAGGCTGATCCATTGTTAAGGAATTGCCTACTCCTATTAGATTTAGACTTGCTAGTACTCTCTCCGTTCCAAATTACTCGTCGCAGAAATGAATGTATCTAAAACTAAAATACATCTAGATACATCCATACCTGCGATAAGTAATTTGAAACGGAGGGAGTAGATGATTGTGCAATAGCTATGAGTAGGATTTGCCAATGAGATGTACTGTCATTGTGTACAGTTTGTGAAATGATGCATGTTTGCATTGTAAATTAATCAATTAATGGCGGTCAAGGCAAGAGAATTATTCCCTCCGTTCCATAATGTAGTGCGCCCCCGCTTTTCGAGATCTAAATTTGACTATAAATTTAGCTAACGAGACCAAATGCCGCGGGAGCAAAAATTATACCATTGAATTCATATCTCCATGGCCATCTCCTCCTCTTTGAGTAATGTGCATTATATTGGCAGACTTCAGCCCATGAAGACCATGGAATTGTATTCTCAACTTGTGATCCTTGCTCGCCACACCCTCAGCTAAGTAGGGAACCCGCGCTACTGAAATAAGCTTTGTACCTGAGAACAAGCAACTTGTCAAGAGTTCATCTGAAATAATAGCCCTTGCTCCCTTTTTGAAATAAACATGCTGTTGTGTATTCTCCCTTATACAAACGACTGCTATACAGTGACAACGATTACTTGAAGATTTAATATGCATTGGTGCAGGCTATGGAGACTGCTTCCTTGTTCCTTCCAGCTGGCCAAGCATAACTCTTGCGTGGCCTCCTTCAAGGACAGAATCCGATTGCCTGAAAAACATGCAAATTGTTCATCTGGAAAACAAGGAGAACCCTCACTGCTCTTTTCAAATAAATATGCTGTAGCAGCTACAGTATATTATATAAAATGTACTATAACTACCATACATCACAAGGGCATGCAGGTGCAGGTGTGACTCGGGTCTGTTCTGTTTTATGTGGTCTCATACACTGGAACTTTTCGTGTTAGCTCTTGGCCACTAGTTAGCTTCGTCATTAACTCCTTGAGATATCTTATGTAGATGGACACATTTGCAGATATTGTTTACTGGAATATCCCATGGTGCAGATTTAGAATTGGTCTCAATGTCAATGTCTAAGTGTCAAATATATCAACATCCAAACAGCAGAATTTGTCTTAAATGTCAATATCAATGTCCAAGTTGAATTGATATTGGCCCCAATATCAATGTCGAGGTCTGAATATGAACATCCAAACGAAGCATTATGGTTTCACATGATACGTAAATATCTCGGGAGCGATATTTTTTCAATGGTGATAAATTTTATTCAATCGGGCAGAATTGGATCCAGAAAAAAGCAGTGACATATAAACTACAATTTAGGAATGCATATCTCAAGGACGACTATTCTTATCAACAGATGCACTGAGTTTCTTGGGAGCGCAACAACATTGGTGGTGAAATTCGCCTATCGGTGTGCAATAGGCAAATAAACCGTTGCAGTCACGCCTGCATATGTCCAGATCGCATTGCAGGAAAGGCATGAAACATCCTCCTTCTGCATGTTCACAAAAAGAACATTGTTTAGAAGAATACCCAGACAACATGTCAATTTATGCTTCAGCATGGACCAGATGCCATAAGATCCATACAACTCAATATTGTGAAATATATAGAAAATTAGCATCACATGGCAAAACCACAGTGACTTATAGTTAGGTCAGAGATGCATGTACCTTGGCCAAACGCATCACAAGACGAAATGACAGCGGCCATGAGCACAAGAGCCAACAAACACTGGGCACTTGTGTTCTTCTTGAATATTGCCATGACGGCCTTTTTTCCTTCTCTATGTTATATCGTTCTTTGGAATTTATGTGGGTTGCAAGGCTCTCTTTTGGCAGTACTTTTATAGAAGCAAATGAATGTTTTGGGCCACCATAAATTTGAATCATTTAATATTCGAATTAAAGCAATATTTCAGAAACAAATGAATATTGTAAAGTATTGTTGGGGAGAAGATACAATAATATACCAATATAAAAAGACCAAAAGGGGCAGATCCAACAAATCTCAGCCATCAAACAGTGTCAACCCGATGACCTATATATATTTCTCCAATGGCGAGTGCTCAATATATTTAGTGTGCAATTAATAACATACCAAATATGGATTACCACATAATTAGCACCTAACTAATATCCTCCCTATTATCAAAAACGTGATGAATTTTTTGCCTGATATCAATGATCAATTAATTTTCTGACTACTATCAATGTGCATTGCACATACCCATTTACTAGTTTTACAAGGAAGCAATATTTATTTGCAGGCCATTGCTCGCACTGGACCATGACTTGAAGTGACGACATGCAGCAACACGGCGGGAATCTATTTCTTACAGTCCGATATACAAAATAAAGAAGCGTCACTTGTGACCTACCTATAAGACAACAATGCGGAAAAATAATGTAGAAGCAAAAAAGAGCAAAGTTGGGTTACGTCATAATATCTGATGTATCCAATCCAGAGATATACCTTCCTAATAATATTTCTACAAAACCCAAAAAATACAAATAAATGCATGCCATTGACATTTTTGTGCTGAAGGATATAAGGAGTGTTGACAAAAAAACTACTCCCTTCGTCACAATTTACACGGCGCGCTTCAATTCTCATGCATTTCCACCACCGGAGGGATTTTATACGCGTTTGGTTTAATGCCCAATTAATTAGGATGTGATAACCGCAATTAAGCCCACAATTTTCTCTTCAGTAGGTGTGTAGGCGGAGTGGAACAATTGCATGCATGTGTGTACAAGGGAAGGAAGCACTCCATGCATGTGTGCACGCATTAATTACTCTAGTAATAGGCGATGTGCTATAACTACCGATGCTATTTTTCAGTCCAATCGTTAATCGCCTTGGTTCCAGAGATTGTTGAAGCGCTTTGTAAACTGTGATGGAGGGAATACCTCTTTAGGGTTTGCATCCCATTGAACTACCACATTTTAAAAAGTGACACTGATAACTATTAATTTTTTTTAAAAAATATGACTAAAAACTACCATTTTCAGATAATGGCTAGTTTAGATGATCTCAACACGTTTATGACATGTGGAATCCACATGTCAGGGCTGACGTGGCAACAAAGTCAACTCTATTTATTTTGACCGTTTAGTTGACCGTTATTATAGGTGGGCCCCACAATCTTCTTCTTCCTCTAACTCTCTCTCTCTCTCTTTGGCATTTCCTTAACATCTCCGGTGCACCCGCGCTTGAGCTCCGAAGTTCTCCATGGCGACGCACCAACGCAGCACCTCCACGGCGTTGGTCAGGGGCTTGTGCTCGCGTTCCATGCGGCCTCTGGTGCCGGCGATGGAGACGGCCTGGAGGTCATGCTGCGCGGAGATGAGCTGCCGCTGGAGCGCGACGTTGTTCCATGGGGAGGCGGGCTGGAAGAGATGACGGGAGCCTTTGCACCTCCCCGACAGGCAGCACGTGCTGTTCATTCCTCGGTGTGGCACGTGCTGTTCTATTTCATGATTATGTCCAAATCTTGAACTCTGTCAAGTCAATTATGCTCAAGATCTAGTCTAGCAAATACCTGAAGAGCCAACATTGGAAGAAGCCCATAAGTCGGTTGTGTTCAGCTTAGACATGGTGGTGCACAGGTCATCGTTGGGCCTGTTCATTGGTACTGTAATCAGTTGTACGAAACTGCTGGGCCGTCAATTATGCTCTGTTATTGGTGATCCATCCATGATCAAGTATAAAATAGTTCATCAAGTTAGTGAGTCTGCCAAGTCAGCTCTCTGAAGAAGAATATTTGTAGGACCTCCACGAGCAAATTCACTCAGAGACAGATAACCAAGATGCTACCTTTATATGGAACAATTTTCGTTTTATTGAAAGGTTGTGAATTTCACGCAACGATACAATAAAAAGGCAGAAACGCTCCTCCTCTGTTCCTTGTCAGTTCTTGGTTTGATGTAAGAAGGCCTTGATTGTACTGCCAGTAGTTAAAAGTCTAGGAATCTTTGTAACTGCAGCTTGTGTCGAGTTGGTTGGCCGAAGCAGAGCAGCTCCTCCTCTGTTTTTTGCTGCATGCAATGCATGTTCTGTTTCGTCCACCGACTCTCTCAAGTGCCTGAAAGAAGCGTAACTCTGCAAGACTCAACATATTTTGGTAAGAAGCAGATTCAGTCAATGAATTCTTGACACACTCGAACAAAATCGTCTTACTCACTGAATTCTTTCATACAGTAACAGTGACTGCTTGAAGATTTATTGAGTGATATGAATTGACCATCTTATATAGGCAACTGCTATAAATTCGTCAGACCATTGGATATTCCAATTGGAATATAAGATATTATTTGAATGAATACACTTCCTGCATACATTGTTTTCCAGAGTATTATTACATACCACAGCTCCATCACATAAAAATTCCTAGACTTTTCTCCAGAGTTATTAGGCTATAGTATTCAGCACTCAAGTATTATTTCAGCAATCAGCGTACTGCCTAATTAACTCTGGAAGTCAAGCGCAACGATTCATAGATGTAGTTTGTCTATAGCCCATTTTCCATCTTCTGTTGGATCATGTTCAGCGGATTCAGTTCTTCTCATGCAGTCGACGACGGAACTCCCCAAGAGCCCAGATGGGGAATAAATTGCTGTAGTTGCCGTAATTGTAGTAAAAGGAGCAGTTGAAGCATCCAATGTGTTCCTGCCACGAAAGGTGAAAGTTCAGAATGCTTTAGGAAGCAGTAACATACATTTCCAAAAAAAAGTAATTTGACATAATACTCCCATATATGTATTAGTATAACAGAGTTATCAGAGGATTCGACACGATCATGGTAGGGTGTTTTTCTTTCAAAATATTTTTTCAAAAAGTATTTACTAGTTATGACCCGAAGCAGGAACAATGAACTATGGATATAGAGTGCTACTTCTGTACCCTCAAAAGTTCAATGCTTACTTGCTGCGGAAACTCGCCTGTGTCTAGTTGCATATTGATCAATTCTTTTGCAGCATGATATAGTGGTGCGGGATCTCGTTCAACCTGAATAGAATGGCCATGATATGAAAATAACATGTGGATGCCAGAATAGTTTACAGTTAATGATATGTGAGCAGCCCAGAGTCAATTCAAATGAACCATGAAGAAAACATACCTGCCCAGCATAAATTAAAGCTAACATTGCCCAAGCAGTGTTGACTGCATGAGGACTAGCGGCATCCACGTAAGACTGTAAAATATTAGAGTGGAAACCATAATTAAATTCATTAAGATTTTCCATAATCAGAACTCATGATATGTCAATGGTTCAAAGGGAACGGGATCTAGACATTTTGAATTATACTAATTTTAAATGGCTTATCATTATGCACATAATTAATTGTTCAATCAAATGACTCAAGTTGGTAGCTTGCACAACAAAGTCTTTACGGTAAAACATTCAGCCGGGTAAGGTAAGAACATAATAAGGACTAACAAATAAGGACAAACGTATTTTGTCACAACTTCACCTCCAAGACACTTCCATCACATCAATTGACATGACTAATTTCTATGTTCATGTGACAACATAATAAGGGACAGCTACTATGATTGAAATTGGAATTGGAATTTGTCTGAGAGATAGGAGTTGTGGGAGGATTGATTAGGCCGTATACAACTAGTAATTACAAGCAAATAAAAATATACAACTTAACCATGATGAAATAAGTCTGGCTGAAAACGCAGCTAGTTAATCCCTAGGTGGCCCCCTAGCCGGTCCCATTTTATTGGGGTTCCAGAAGGCATGATGGTTTCAGTATAGACTGAAGGAAAATGTTAACAGGTCAAGGTTTGCCATCAATGGACCTTTTGCCACTAATGGAGCAATACTTATTCTAGTTTTCTAAAACCTACAGCTAAGCAATGAGTGATTTGGGCAGCATGCCATCAATGGACTTTTGATTTGACCAGAAATTTAGCTAGTTGCAATGAAAACAGGCTCATTTAACAAACCTTTGGCCAGAAACTGAAACTTAGCAATTATCGAGATGGTATGAACAAACACGGCTGTGGAGGGATGTACAGCACAAATTATATGGACGGAGGGCCAAAGACCTCTTATAAGGTTGTGTTGCTCTATAGTTTGCCTTGCAAGTATAACATACCTAGGACGCTGGTTTAGTGCGTCCAGGGTTGCGCAACACAACCTATTCCTAATGAATTTCCAATGGATGGTTCGAATTTCTGAACACTCTAGGGCTATTGATTTTGTGTTAATGATCTGCCAGATACAACTGCTAGCGGATAACATCTCAAAAGCTTGGTGAGGGGTAGGCGGATAGCATCTCAAAAATCTTGCTCAAGTTAAAAAAATACAAACCAAGCATGACCTTATCAAACCCTAATAACAGCATGTGGTTAAATAAAGAAAAGAAGAACAGTTACCTCAGTTTCACTAGAAAGATAAGTCTCTCCCCATCCACCTGTATTTAGCTGCTTTGACAACAGAAAGTTGCATGCATTGCGTATGAAGGAACTATTTTCGTAAGTTCTTCCAGAAGCTATTAATCCTTGTACAGCAAATAATGTTCCATAAGTGAAACATATACCCCAAGTGCCATACCTATTAGATAAGAAATAATACAATTATTGACTTCCAATATTGAAAGTTCAAATACTTGACATTAACAAACAAAATATTTTCGATACCATGAGCCATCCTTTCGTTGACTATTCTCAATAAACACAGAAGCATTTTTTATGCATTGTCCTATCTCTTCTTTGCGGTACCCCGGGTAAATTTCTCTAAACATAATCAAGGCTTGAAGCATCGATGATGTGCATTCGACGGATCTATCAATTGATTTAAGCATGTGAATTAGCTCTCCAAATATATGAAGGAAAAAGAATAAATGATATTTTCTGCAAGGAAGATGTTTTCCTCCTTACGGATAGTCAACCATAATATTCAGAAAAGTCTCAGAAGGGTTGAGAACCTATTACAAATAGAAAGAAGTTAGTGTATGGTCAAGTAAAACATGTTAAAACAACAATATCATTTGGACATTTTGAATAGATATAAAATACATAAGATAAGAAGAATAAACGATGAGCGAATGCTAGAAATTAAAAATTATTTCCTTGTTTGAACTATTGGATTATGTCGTAGTTTATTTTTTATAATATTCATGTGCTATTTTTGTCATCCATAGCTACTATTGAACGTTTATTATTGTACAGCTAGTTATCATTTGGGCTGATAAAAAACACTTCAGACCTAGCTGATTCCCAAGTGTGGTCAAGTGCACTGTAGTGGGTTGTCTATTTGGTTAGTTTTCAAAATTGAAATTGACTGTATTTCTGGCCGAGAACTGGTTACATTTGAATTTCCATTCTGAATTTGCAAACTGACATTATTTGTCCTTACTTTAAGATTGTTTTTTGTACACAAGGTTTTTTACCTGGTTACATGCAATTAAAACAGAGTCCCCATAGAATTGGTGCACTTGGTTTTCCATATAATAGACGTAGAACTGCCAAATACTCACCTCAATCAATGAAGTAGTTCTCTTACACTCGTATGTAGAAAAGGTACCATCTTTGTTCTTCAAAGGAGATAAGCGTATTATCAATAATCATTGATTTGAATTGGAAGGTTAAATTAGTTAAAGAGAATAGAATGTAGTAAGCATTACCAAAAAAAGAACAAGAAAATAAGGTAAAAAAAGGAAGATGCTTTGTTTTAAGAAGACATATAAACTTATAACCCATACAAGAGCAGAAGACTACAACAATTTCACTAAATAATAATGATTTAAAGGAATGATGATGATACATATAATTGTATCTTACGCGCCTGGCAAACTCTTTATCCTTTACAAATTATTCATCACTGAAATTGGAGTAACGTGCAAAAATCCAGGAGAGGAAGTTCAGAAACCTTTTGTAGCTAATACATGTTTGCACCATACGATCCCTAATATTTTGTGAATGTCTCATGATGACAACAATAGAGCACCAACATTGGACAAATATGTGATGAACCCATATTGTTGCTACCATTGCAACTGTTCCACCACAACACGCTTCTACCCATATGATCTTTGGCATAATTAATACCCAGAAGTGTACCCTTTGTCTTGTCCTAACATTGATTGAATTAAACTAGTCTGAAGTAATATTTCAGGTGTGTCGGCTTGGAAAATGGGTCATCCCAGGACCAAAAAAGGCCTGACATTGGTTCAGCGGCCATTGAGGACCATGGTCGAACTTAGGCCAAGCCAACCTAGCATTACCAAAGAGAACAAAACAATTTTTTGTAACCCGATCTTAACCATAATGAGTAGGAGCAACTCCTTGAAATATATTGCTAAGGTATCCTCGTAAGCTTGAGTTTTTGGGTGAGATAGATGATGCATGCAATTCAATATGTATTAGAGCCAAGAAATGGCAATTCTATCTCTTAGTTGTAGAGTCAGCTCGTAGTTCATTTGGACCCATTGTTCTTAACCTCTGGCACCGCCACTAAAGCCAAGAGTTCCCTAGTTTAAGACCTAAAATGCAATATTAATAATAATATTCCCGGTCTACATCGATCCCACATAAAAGACTTGGAGGAGGCTAGACATGAAGGGAGTGTTCAAAAAAAAATTCCCGTCCTCGCATTTTGAGCTTTTGAGGTAAATTTATAGGGTACCCAATCATCGACATTGGATAGTGAAGCAGAGCCCATCTCTATTGTTGCCAATCTTTCCCTTTTTTGTAAAGAGGGCTTCAACAAGTCGAACACCATGTGAGCATATTTGTAGATGTATGTTTGGTCACGACATCAGGTCACTCACTTTATGTACTCCAAGGACACAAATCAACATTTTGTAAGCATAACAATCCATATGATGCCCCATCCCCCCACATTATTTTGGTGAACCATAGTAAAATTTAATCATTAGTTATAAATTATGATCTACACGACTCGCACACATTTATTGGTCATCGGGGGAACTATCTATTAGTGACATAATTTTTTAATGCAGTTCACACCTTCGCATTGTATTATCTCTTTTTACGTGCATGCACATGATTTTGAACTTTAGATTTATCGTTGATACTTTTTAATGTTAATTTGACCCAAGGGCATGTTGTTTTCCCTACCTTGACCTCTAAACAAGACCACACAACCTTTACATGTAGGCATGACTATAGAAGAGATGGTATAAGTGGGTTGGATTATTTATCATTTAGACAAAGTACCTCAAAAAATTGAGGAAATTAACTATGAGGACATGAAACAATATACAAGTTAGGATCATACCATGAAAGAAAGTAAGCAATCCACTGCATCATACAACCCTTCTCCTTTTATTGGTTCCCCCACAAGATTAGGAGAGATCTTGGATAACAATACTAATGCCTAAAGAGATAAGAATAGTTAAGAAAACTATATTATGCAATTAGTGACTTATCCACATGACAAAATTTTGGGTATGTGTACACTTGAAAATAATCAAGCAGTTCCACAAAATTCAATGAAATAATGACACAAGTGCACTTGCAATTTTTTGTGTAAGAATTTTATAATGTATATATAATACAAAAATACAAATGAAGATGTGTTGTATTAGTTGTGTATGAGAGTCATGGTTCTCTTTTTCTATAGACATTCATTGGCTTCTTGGGAAATTTTAGAATCATTCACCACTCTATTATGTAAGGCAAAATCATTGTCAATGCACCTAGTTAAGTTGATTAAACCAAATGTATGGAATCTATAAAATCCTAGATACTTTTTTGATGAGGCACATTTTAAAGAGTAGTACACTTAATGATCGACTCTTTCCACGAAAGAACATTCCCACTTTTCTAGATTAAGAGAATAAAGGGCAGCCCCAGTGCATGTAGCTCCCGCTTGCGCAGGGTCTGGGGAAGGGTCCGACCAAGAATATCTGCAATAATTTGTCATGACCTTAAGTGCTTCTGCAGTACAATCTGATACAGACCAACCATTATCTGCTGTTGAAAGTGTCCATGAACCTTTCGATCTATGGCGGTAATAAGTTTTGCTGTCAGGATGGTTCTCAAGAACCTATAAGTAAGAAGTTAATGTCAAAATTACTATGCCAATATTGTTTTATTTACAATATGTAAAGTTAGGAGATGGAGAATATTGAACCTGTGAATTTTTAATGAATTCATGGGCTTTTCGAAGTATTGGGCCAAACTCATTAATAAGGTCTGTTGAGCAATATGCTTGGATAATAAAAGCTGTCTCCCAACTTTGACAACCATCGTATACCTGTCATAAACAATTTGGTAAAATGGGTGTACGCATTACACATGTATCTTCATAGAACACTTGAATTACAAATGTGTACGTAAAGAAGCTCTCGCATCAAATACAAGGACAATATCAATAAGAAAACAAATAAGCATAAAAACAATGTAACATCCTCATTTTGATGTATTCAAACACTGATGGAAAGGATGTTGCAAGCCAAGTGCATGTATCAATAAATTGATTTCTGTGGAGTTGCATAAATTAATCTCAAATGTTTCAGACTTAACTTTTGCCTAATAAAAGGATGAAATGAATTTTCAGTATTTCCTATGTTTGTATTTTTGTGTTTTTATTGGATTCCTCTTGTCTAATTTGGTTTTCTCAAATTTCCTTAGAATTTTTAGTGACATTTTCATTTTATTTGCTTTAAGTATTGACTTTAATTAAAAAATTGGTGCCAAGTAAAATGGGTCGAATCCATGCTATCCAACAAAGGGGATCCACATAGAGAAACCTACACATAATCTTCGCTCATGATGCCTCCCCTCTCCTTTACAGGAACCACCCCAATCATCCCCCTCCCCTCCTTAGCATCATTTTATCTGTCATCCAACCACTACCAAAAACTAAAGGGGAGGCAGAAGGAGTGATGCAGGGTTAGATTTGGTTTATTCAAAGAAAATGAACTTATTAGTAGTATAGGGGAGGGACCTTTGCAAAGCTCATCACTGGTGAAACACCGGGGGACAGAGGGGAGGGGGCAGCGTCGGGGGAGCTAGAGGACGCTCTAGTTTAATTGACAGTTTATCTCATTATCTCATTATCCACTAATTGTTAATTTATCTCCTTATCCACTACTTATAAGAGCGCAAGTTTTATGAATCCAATAAATCATGTCCATTCATTCAACAAAAACCAATGAACTCGATCCTCTCATTGATGGCCTCGATGAGATGATGTATCACAACAAAACTATCTCATATAATGGACATGGAGTTTGTGAGTACGAGCTCACATGCACCCGATAGAACAATAAAGTCTACAGAATAGTAAAATAAATAAAAATTCCAATTTTTTTGGCAAAAACACATTTATGTGTTTCACGTGCATGCAAAGTTTTTTTATGGAATGACATTCGTGGAGGTGAGGGAAAAACTAAAAAGATCAGTAGAACAAAAACTGTAAAAAAAAGAAAGAACATTTATAGTTAAACTAAAAAAACATAGGGATGTGACATACTATTCTCCATTTGGTTTCATTGGTAAAAAAACTGGTAACACAAAATGCATAAACAAACAATCTGTCAGTAGTAGTGGGATCAACATGATGAAGTAGCTGACCTTTTAAGCCAAGGTTTACACATAATGGTGCTCGGCCATTCTAAACCATAAAAATGTAATGAAGAAAAAGTAGTGAAAAAACATGAAAATAAAGTGGTACCTGTGCTTTCATGCCATCTTCTGCCAGCCATAAATAATCATAGATCCTTGGAATATGAAACTTCAATGCATCTGACTTTGGATCATCAATCCAACAACAAATCATATTTAGTGCCTAGAGAAACAAAATTTCTTGATGCATTAGTTCAAATTAATTAGGTTATGATATAAATTGCGAGAAAATGGCAAAGAAATCATTTAGATGGTAAAATGGCTAATAGGAATGCTAACACGTGAACTTGACAGTGGCAATGACTGGATTTGGGGGGTTGGGACTGGTTTGATGGTGTAGTTCTAAGCATACACCACTAAATAATACTAAACATATGCCATGATTATCTTCCTTTTCTATGCATATATTTAATATAATGCATGTATAAAGAAGAAAAAAGTGTAAATTAAGCACCAAAGTTATTACACTAAATATATGCATAATGAATACAATAAAGCATTTATTTATGTGACTGCTTCATAGCTCCTCTAGTCAGCAAAACTATAGTCAAGACAGTATTGGCTATGAGATTTTTACCAATAATATTACGTAGAATATATAGGCTGGGAAAATGACATGTAGATAGACAAAACATTGCAGATCATGCATAATATCTACAAATCAGTTCTATTCAGTCCCAAGCATAAAGCTTGGTCCATTGGAAACAAATTGGATCTGGCCTTAGATGAATTTTCTTGAAAAACTAGCAAAAGTCAACCATTATTTTGTTGCACAGATTAAGAAGCAAGCCTATATTACCTTGTTAATTGGACATATACCGAGATATTTAGTACTTTCATCTTCATAATGGATATGTTTCATGAGGTTTTTCAATGCTTTATCTCTTAACTTATTAACTGGTCAACAATTCAACATTGGTTCCACAAATTTAGTAAGACATGTCCAAATAACATGTTGCAGCAATGAACGTGGATAGCGAAGGTCTTCCTACATGCAAAGACAGATAATAACCAAACACAATTAAAATGATATATTAGACACATAAGTTAAATACTTCACAATTTCAATTTGAGGTAAACAGGAAGGATTTATACTAAGTAAATAATTATAATTTTCCCATCTTACTTCCATTGGCAATCACCTTATCTACGCTTTAATCATCCGTTTCACTAGTTGCATAATGTTTCTTCTACAGTTTTCGCAATCACGCATGTTTCTCAATAGTTATTTACTTTACTTTTCTGTCGTAAGAACATTCACATGTGACAAGTGTAAGCAATTCAACTCAAGATGAACATAAACATGTAGTACATATATAAACTTATAATTTGAAAGCAAAACCAAACACAACTAGAGATATTCAGTGTTGTTCTAATTTTGCAATCAATGAGCATACACATAAATAAATAATAGTATGTATCAAACATAAAATTTACACATACATAAATAAAAAATTATGTAGATGGTTTGCACTCTATGGTACCATCTGTTTTCAAAAAATAACTTACTAATATATTTGCTTCCAAAACTTAGCACTATTATTAAAACAAACCTTGGCACAAGTATCACGTGCTTTATTCCAATCGACCTCACGGTATGGTATGCTATAGAGCTCCTCTCGTATTGCCAATATTGTTGGTGTAATTGGGCCAACAAACTTTTTACCATACAGATAAGACATTGGCATATAAATCAACCGGCAAAAGCACCAAAATCGTCCTATGGAAAAAATAGTTCACTCGAATAAGAAAAATGTTCATAAAAGTAACATCCAAATGCATTTTTTAAGATGCTGATTGCAGAATGGTTCTTGATTCATTACTTTTACCCACATAAACAACAAAACTTAGCACTCCCGAATTATAGTTTCAAAACAAACAGGCAACTCTGTTACTTATTAGTATAGAACTTTCATCATTCGTATGCATGGTATCAACTTACACTCATTATATCACTCCAGATTTGCTGTGGGAGTGGGGGTAGATGTCCCTCCTACATCCCCCATCCACACAATCTATAGATTCATGTGACCACATAGCTTTCCACAGGTATGAATCTAAGAAGGCACATTGATCATGTGGTGCCAACCGGGGGGCAACTACCTCCCATAGCAGTACACTATTTTCCTATGACTAAAACAAATAAAGTGGTCCTAAAATTATCCAAAAAATGCGCATAGTTACATGTGAAGTGTCAAAACTATCAATCTCACATACAATTGCATTTTGCTGAAGTGTGTCAACATTCAGTTAAGTCCAAATCCTTATCACTCTCTACGTTCCATAATTCTTGTGAAAGTTTTAGTTCAAGGTATGGAATGAAGGGTGTATATTTTTAACATGTGGAATCTGATGAGGGGAATCCAAATGAGCAAGTCCATGACATGGAACAGGCCCAGTAGGACGGGGAAGGACCAAGCCCGTAATAGGAGACCTATATAGCAGAGGTCCCAAACCTGAGTAAAATCCATCATGTGAATCTTGTTCCTCAACCATGCTCTCGCACAATCCGCCACCCCTCTTAGAAATGTGTACGTTCACGAAATCCCCGCGGCAATATCCCAGATATCAATTTCCATTGAACATAATGAATGCAATGAAATATGAGTCTATTGAGATATTTTCCACGTAACTACAGTTTACCCAAAAATCAACTTTGAACATGTACTACTTCATATGTTAACAATCTCCCCATAACTTCATAAAATTTAATTAAATTCGGTGACTTAATTAATAGCTATTGAGTATCGTGATTATTAGGAAAGTTAGGATAGCGTAGAATATTATTCTACCTAAATCATGTACTCCTATATATATGCCCACGAGGCTCAAACAATATACGAACAACTATTCCACCAATTCCCTCTCTCCCTTCTAACATGGTATCAGCCTAACCGATCCAAACCCTAGCCGCCGCCCAGCGCTTCCGCCCCGTGCGCCGCCCCTGGGGCGGTCGGCCTCCATGACCGCCACCGGGGGCCGCGCCGCCCATACCTAGGGTTCGTCCGCCGGTCATGTTGACCGGATGCCCTAGAGAGTCCTTTTCCTAATCTCTTGATCCGGGTTTTCTCTCTCCCGCCGGTCGCTTTGATCAGTGTTTTCTTTTCGGTTTTTCGATCTACGATCGGTTTGTGTGGCCCGCCGCCGCCATCGACACCTCGCGCGTCTCTACTCCAACATCGGCGTTGACTACACCGGCTTCTTCTTCGACTAGACGGTCTCCACGTGACAGTCCGGAACGGCGTCATGCACGCATCCGGCCGCAAGTCGCTCTCCGTCGGCCCTTCATCGCCTTGATCCGATCGGGCAACCTCCACTCCACCTCCAGCGGGATCTGCAGGAGACCGATGCCCATGCGGCGGTAGATTGGATTGTCCCGCTGGTTCGTCCCTCGTGTGTTGCGGAGGCAGTCCCCTGGCCGCCATGCAGCAGACTAATGCCATCAGGCTATACGGAGATCAGATTATTATCTAGTATCAAACAGCTTGACGTGACATCTATTATTACGCATACACGTGGACAAGCAATCAAACCGATGCTAGCTTTCCACCTCCGGTCAGGTCCAATGGTCGTTCATCAAGCTGCTCTTCGTGGCCGTCTCCAACCGCGCAGCCACTCCAACCTCGCGAGCAATCAGATTGATCACCTGTCTGCCGGTGATACGTCCCATCCGTGCCGTGCAACTGACCTGACCCATCGGTTACGCGCACCTCCACAGGTCCCATGAAGATCGTCCTCGAGTTCAACGCGCTCCTTCACCGATCGAGCATCGGGCTGCCGCTGCGTTGCCCCGTCGGGCCGCAGCGCCGCTGCCCCGTAGTCTCGGCTGCACCGACCCGCGTCACCGTTGCGTCGCCCCTTCGGGTTGTAGTGCCGCGGCCCGCAGTCCACCGCCGCCCCGGGGTCGTCCGCTCCAGGCCGTCCCCGTGGCTGCACTGACCCTCGCGCGCTGCTGCATCGCCCCCTCGGGCCGTAGCGAGCGTGGCACACGGTCCACGCTGCCGCCCCGAGGCAGTCCTCGCGGTTGCACCGACCCGCGCTCCGTCGCTGCACCGCCCCTTCGGGCCGTAGTGCCGCGGCCCGCGGTCCCTGCCACCGCCCCAAGGTCTTTCTGCCGTCGCCCCGACCTGCCAGCCGCCGCTGCACCGCCCCTTCGGGCCGTAGTGTCGCGGCCCGCGGTCCCTGCCACCGCCCCAAGGTCTTTCTGCCGTCGCCCCGACCTGCCAGCCGCCGCTGAGTCGCCCCTTTGGGCCGTAGCGCCGCGGCCCGCGGTCCACTCCGCCGACACCGCGCGCCGACCTCCCGCGGTATGCGCCGCGCCGTCTCCCTTGGCGCGGTAACGCCACCGTCCGCGCCGCTCTTCGTCACGCTGTCAGGGTTCTTCGCCTACTTCGAGCACCGCCGCCGCTCTTCTTTGGCCGCCGCCGCCCGTCCACCCCCTTCGTCTTCATCCAAGCACCAGCCCGTCGCCAGTGTCGTCGTCATCTACCCCGACCACTTCGTCTACTCCGACAACCGCGAGCGACATCAGCCCCGTGCCAATTGGCGCCGCAACCGTCGTCGAGTTCTTCTCTGCTGGCCCCTCCAACTTCTTCGACATGGCGTACAGCTCGTGCAGGTCCCTCGTCTATGCATGCCCGGTGCTAGCAACATCGATGTGTGCCTTCGTCCACGACGTGTCCCCGGGACTGGCAAGCCTGGTGCGGCGCTTCGTCAACTTCGCCTTCGCCCGTCTATGCGTGCCCGGTGCTGGCAACACCGGCGCGTGCCTTCATCTACGATGTGTCCCCGAGGTTGGCAACCCCGGCGCGATGCGTCGTCAACAACGTCTTCTTCCCAGCGCACCACTATTTTGACACTTCTGCACCTATGACTAACTCGGCGCCTCCTTGCGCTCGCGGCTCCACGGCGACTTCCTCGACACCGGCCACCCCGACCCGACATCGACCACGGCATTCTTCGCACGGCTACCTCGACCACGGCTCCACCACCCACGCTCTCGGCTACATTGACAAACGGCACAAAGGGCTACCGCCTGCTTGAGCAACCTCGTCAGTTTTCACTCCAGCCACGACTCCGCGATGCATCGACCGTTACGACTGGGGGGTGGGTCCGTCGGCTTGCCTTCGGATTATTCTCCAGTCTCACCGTCTGTGTCGCTACCGTTGTGATTGCGGGGGATGTTGAGTATCATGATTATTAGGAAAGCTAGGATAGCGTAGGATATTATTCTACCTTGACTTGTACTCCAAGTAGATCATGTACTCCTATATATATGCCCACGAGGCTCAAGCAATATACGAACAACTATTCCACCAATTCCCTCTCTCCCTTCTAACAATAGCCAATAGAATAGTGCATGAAAATGTCAATATGGCCATGTATGACATAGAAAATGTGCATTCAATGTAGATAGTAAGGCAAGGAGAAATTCGAGAAAGTTGACTGGTGCATATTGGGAAAACAACAGAGACAATTGAGTTAGTAAGAATAAATTTGACAATATAGTGTGCATTTTAGTCATGAGGGGCATTACATATGTAGATGATTTGTTAATATTTACTAACTCAAAAGAAACAAGTACCTGGATGAATTGGAAGAAAATGTGGGACAAGCCATAGTTCAGGAATGATCAAATTATTTCCAGACCATTCATACAAACCGACCACCTTCATTTATGAAACATGAATCAGTTACATTAACCCCTCCTTTGCTAAGAAATAATGGTTTCTAGGAATAATTCATAACTAGCACAACATTTTTTGCCACCAACATTTCGTAATTTTAGGGTTGAGACCTAACATACCCTAGAAACTAAGAAGCTAAACTATTTCATTCTGAATGCTTCCACTACTTAAAGCGGAGATAAATAATTATTCCATAATTGTTTAGAAATTTATTCTCATAATTAACATAGAAACAACAAACAGTCATGGAAAGACATTTTAATTTGGAGGAAAACTATTAGCTAGAAAAAATACCATCAATATCAAGATTTTGATGAATTTTAATTGGTTTCCTTATTTATTAACAGTGTAGTACGTACACAGAAAGTTCATGCAAAAGGAATTATGATTAAATGTTAAACCGCACTATAAGTTTGTTCTAGATAGTTAGGAAAAAAGGTTAGACTTAGCATTCAACGGGTTTAGAAAAAAAATCCCTTCATGATACTTAAGGAAATTGCCAGTTTTTTATTTAAAAAAACCCATGCCCCACAGAGCCCGATTTATTTTCACACACGCATGCATAGATATATGTCACACACTAGATTGTTTGTGTCTCAGTGGCATACAGAGAGCCATATCTTTCCCCATTGTGGTATTGCAGCTGCACTTCCATGCAATAGAATCCAAGCACGCCCCTTGATCAAGGCTTCATTGTCCACCTCATCAAGAAGCCTCAGGGTAACATAGTTTAAGCATGATCCAAACATGGTGCTTGGCCCCAACACTTGTGTGCCCCAACCACCATCTTTATTCTACATGGATTTCAATAAATGCAAAATCGTCATGTTCTTCTGTACCATGGAACAGTAATGCGCATTTGGCATATAAAGGCTATTACTAGAAAGTAAGTGGAACTGATGTTTGCATGCCTGATGGTTGTAAATATAGCGACAAATCTCACGCCGATGTTCTCTTGAAAGGACGGTATTGAGTGTTCTAGTAACATGTAGAGCAAATATCTGCGAGATAAAATAAAAATCATCACCATAATGTTATCCACAGGCCAACTACGGTATGCAACTCTTGATCTGAACTGGCCAACATTTGAAGGTAAAAAAATCTTATGCATCTTGTGTATATATGGAGATTATCGCTGGCACTATAATTAGATAGTCCTTACTTAAGCAGTACAAAAGGAAGTGAAATTTTTACTACAGAATTTCTGGCAGTGCACATACAACTTGTTGGAAAGACTTGGGTAAAAAAAATTCGTAAAAAATTATCTCATAGACAATCAGGTTCAGCATCCAACAATAGAGCATTTGCTTTCTGCTAGCAATATTCACCGACTGACTATAAAATATATTTCAAGAAACAAAGTGAAGTCAAAATATAGTGAGATAAGTAAGCAAAATAAAACACAGACCAAGATGGGCATAATGAACATAATTCCGCTGTAATCGCCAGGCCAATGCCCATCGTGTGCTTGCAGAGCAGAGTGTTGACTAAGGGCTCGCCTCAATGATGTTAATATGGTCTCTTGTGTGACTTGTGCAATATCTACAAGCTTGATGGCCGGATGATCCACCTGAACCTGAAGATGCTTTTCTTTTGCATACTGCAATAGATAAGATAATTTGAGAAAAGCAATAACATACTACTAACAAACAGTGGGGAAAAAAACCAAAAGTTTATATGTATACCTACCTGCATGCGCATAAGAAGATCATGTGACTCCCTCTTCTGGAAGCGGCGCTGGGTGAACTCCCGGCGGACTCTATCAACCTCGGCGCGCTCCTCCGGCGTGCCGTGGTCGGGGTCGAACTCCCACACTGCCCTGCCAAGGAAGTTGTTCACCGACCGCAACCACGGCCCGCCACCCTCCGACACCTTCAGCCTCCACATCTCCCTCCCTCCCTGCCGCTGCCGGTCACTGTGACTAGCTAGCTAGCTAACCCAGAATGTACTATACTCGTATCGTGTGGTGGATCGCTTCAGACTTGAGATCAGATCGGCTCACCGGCGCCTAGTAAGTAAATTTCTGGTGGCCAACTTGTGTGTACGCTAGTAAATATTGGTCCAGAGGACAAGTGGCCATCTTCAATTCGGCCCTAGCTACCTTCCGTCTTCACCGTCCTCATCGTTATCCTCTTCTGGCACAAACCTGATCGTCTCTACCGTGATGTATTGTTCATCAAGTACGTAATAACTAGTAGTAACTCACGTTGTAATGAACCAGGCTGTCGCATGCATGCATGCTGGCAACAACAATATGAATGCAGCTTTAATTTCTCCTTAATTAGTAGCACAGATACTACTGAAAATAGGATACAGCATCTAGCCATATGCGAATATGTAAGCACTGTTGGAGCTGCATGCTCTTATCCTTGCTCTAGCTGCGTCTCACAAGTGCTACATTTTTCCTCAGCCCCCATGGCTTCTTTAAATACTCAACATAAGATATATACAAGCAAGATGCCCCTGCTACGCTATGGAATCACAAAAAGATTAAGTGGACAAAAAGTGTACAGTTGTTTTTAAATTGTTTTGTGGTTTTTGAATTTTTTTTAACAAGCACATAAGCAAACTAACGATAGATAAAAGAGTCAATTACACTGGTGGTGCTAGAACTTGGCGTAAACAGTCACTTTAGTGCTAGAAATTGCGGCATACATTAAAATGGTGCAAAAACTTGGCTTGAGCATGCAAATACGGTGCAAATCTCGTTTGTATACTCCGGCGAAGCTGACGAGGCATGACAGCATGGCATAGGGCCCGCTGTTAGTGACTATATGGTGAAGATTGGGCGTGTGGTGTTCTCTTTAAAAAAAACCTCAATTTTTTTATTTTTTCTCACGTACAGGCCCCTGTGAGGCGTACAACAACTGCATGTATGGCATTGGGTGGTCCCACCTGTCAGCCCACATCATAAATTTTATTAAAACAACATAAAAACATTAAAGCTTGCACAATTTTATATACAACATGAATATTTTATTAAAAGAACTTGTACATTTTTGAACTGATATGATAATTTTCAAATACACATATTTCCTAAAATTACTTTTATATTTTATTTAATATGAAAAAACTTTTTAATTATACAATTAATTCGTAATTTAATTTCATTGATTTTTAAAAATTAATAGATGAGCAATGTTTTAGTCTAATATATTTATTTATATGTATATTATTTATAATTACAATTTACATTTCTTTACAACTTTCCGAAAGTGAAAAAAAAACATAAACTGTAGCCCAGGAGCACGTTCTGTTATAGACATAGTCTGTAGCAATTATATTTACACATGTGAGTACATAGTTGGAGTGGCACGCCCCCCTAATTGTTTTGGTTGGGTAGCCGACTTGAAACACCGTGCGCGTAACCCTTTTTATGATTAAGATTCTTTAGTTATATAACTTAATTCAAATATATAAAACGTATGCCCCTATGTCGTGATGTGAGCTCTTGACTGATGGTTAGCTGCGCGTTATGTTTAGACTGAGGTTACTGGTACGAATCCCTCGGCTGCATATTTTTCATTCTAATAAAATTTGTGATGTTTTGCTGACAAGTGGGACCCACCGGATGCAATACACCTGACAGGGGCCTTTTTGTGAGAAAAAAATAATAAAAAACCGAGATTTTTTTGGAAGTCACTGACAGCGGGCCCTATGCCACGCTGTCATGCCTTGTCAGCATCGCAGCCGTATGCAAACGAGATTTGCACCGTATTTGCACGTTCCAGCCAAGTTTTTGCACCACTTTAATGTATGCTGCAAGTTCTAGCATTAAAGTGACCGTTTGCGACAAGTTCTAGCACCACCGGTGTAATTGACTCTAGATAAAAAGTAACTAAACTAGATAGATAACTCCATTGTATCGCTCCTTCCA
>NC_057812.1:1312789-1315674 GCF_018294505.1 Triticum aestivum
TCCTACACCTCGTCGCCCCCAAAGATGTGTGCTGGCTAAGCCCGGGGCGCTGGCGGTGATGTTATGTTATGCTCCAAATTCAAGTATAAAGAGAAAGCCTAACTTCTGACGAGCGAGCGGAGCGAGACCCGTCGTCGGTATTATATATACCTCTTGTAAGTCGCCGCATGGGATAGTTGATCAGTTGTAAATCCCCGGCGTTTGTAACCTCCCCTGATATAGTAAACTTTGGCTGGCTAGCGCCTGTGGTTTTTTCCCCTTCGTGTTGGAGGGGTTTTCCACGTTAAAATCTCGTGCCCCTTGCTTGTTTTCGTTCTCCATCGTGTTCGCTTGTGTGTTGTATCTCTAACAGGTGATGGGAACAGTGAGGATCTGGGCTGCATCCCCACGGTCTGGAGAGACTGGTGGCGCGAGATCGCCCTTTGGTCGTCTTTCTCGGCAGTTCGGCGCTACTCCGGTCTTCGTCTTTCTCTACAATACTAAATCTATATGATATGAAAATTAATATCATGACGCATCAACTAATATTAATTCCGTATTGTGAATGTTGATATTTTGTCCTATAAAGTTAGTCAAAGTTTACAAAGTTCGACTTTGACCAATTTTTTTTTGAGCATCAGTACAAACACAAGCGCTCATATACACTCGCATACACTCATCCCTATGAACCCATCTAGATTTAGTATTGTAGATCTTGGTATCTTTTGATATAAATTTGATCAACCTTTGCATCGCTTGACTTTCATCAAATTTTATAGAGACTAAAGAAAACGGAGGGAGTACTAGTCAAGGAGGAATTAAAGCTGCATTTATATTATTGTTTCCAGCATGGGCCGAATTGAAGATGGCCACCTGTTCTCTGGACCAATATTTACTACTGCGTCTTGTTGTCGACGGGAATGTCTCCTCCCACTGAAAGCGCATAGCTGGAAATCCTGAAATAAATCCAGGAATAATGCGAGCACCAGGATTTGAACCCTGGTGGGTTGGGGATACCACTGTCCACCTAACCAACTCAACCACAGGTTGATTCGCAAACTGCACCAGGACATTGAGTCTTACTCAACTTCACACCTTGTAACATAGGCAAGAACCCTTTCTTTGCCTGATCCATTTTGAACTTCTTCAAAACTTTGTCAAGGTATGTGCTTTGTGAAAGTCCAATTAAGCGTCTTGATCTATCTCTATAGATCTTAATGCCCAATATGTAAGCAGCTTCACCGAGGTCTTTCATTGAAAAACTCTTATTCAAATATCCCTTTATGCTATCCATAAATTCTATATCATTTCCAATCAATAATATATCATCCACATATAATATCAGAAATGCTACAGAGATCCCACTCACTTTCTTGTAAATACAGGCTTCTCCAAAAGTCTGTACAAAATGCTTTGATCACACTATCAAAGCGTTTATTCCAACTTCGAGAGGCTTGCATCAGTCCATATGGATCGCTGGAGCTTGCACACTTTGTTAGCTCCCTTTGGATCGACAAAACCTTCTGGCTGCATCATATACAACTCTTCTTTCAGAAATCCATTCAGTAATGTAGTTTTAACATCCATTTGCCAAATTTCATAATCATAAAATGCGGCAATTGCTAACATGATTCAGACAGACTTAAGCATCGCTACGGGTGAGAAGGTCTCATCGTAGTCAATCCCTTGAACTTGTCGAAAACCTTTTGCAACAAGTCAAGCTTTGTAGACAGTAACATTACCGTCAGCATCAGTCTTCTTCTTGAAGATCCATTTATTCTCAATTGCTTGTCGATCAACGGGCAAGTCAACCAAAGTCCACACTTTGTTCTCATACATGGATCCCATCTCAGATTTCATGGCTTCTAGCCATTTTGCAGAATCTGGGCTCACCATCGCTTCTTCATAGTTCGTAGGTTCATCATGATCTAGTAGCATGACTTCCAGAACAGGATTACCGTACCATTCTGGTGCGGATCTTATTCTGGTTGATCTACGAGGTTCGGTAGTAACTTGATCTGCAGTTTCAGACATGAGTTGTCATTTGATTAATGGGATCACATCATTAGGAGAATGATGTGTTTGACATGACCCATTCCATTAGCTTAGCACCCAATCGTTTAGTATGTTGCTATTGCTTTCTTCATAACTTATACATGTTCCTATGACTATGAGATTATGCAACTCCCGTTTACCGGAGGAACACTTTGTGTGCTACGAAACGTCACAACGTAACTGGGTGATTATAAAGGTGCTCTACAGGTGTCTCCAAAGGTACATGTTGGGTTGGCGTATTTCGAGATTAGGATTTGTCACTCTGATTGTCGGAGAGGTATCTCTGGGCCCTCTCGGTAATGCACATCACTTAAGCCTTGCAAGCAATGCAACTAATAAGTTAGTTGCAAGATGATGTATTACAGAACGAGTAAAGAGACTTGCCGGTAACGAGATTGAACTAGGTATTGAGATACCGACGATCGAATCTCGGGCAAGTAACATACCGATGACAAAGGGAACAAACGTATGTTGTTATGCGGTCAGACCGATAAAGATCTTCGTAGAATATGTAGGAGCCAATATGAGCATCCAAGTTCCGCTATTGGTTATTGACCAGAGACATGTCTCGGTCATGTCTACATTGTTCTCGAACCCGTAGGGTCCGCACGCTTAACGTTACGATGACAATTTCATTATGAGTTTATATATTTTGATGTACCGAAGGTTGTTCGGAGTCCTGGATATGATCACGGACTTGACGAGGAGTCTCGAAATGGTCGAGACATAAAGATCGATATATTGGACGACTATATTTGGACACCGGAAAGGTTCCGGGTGAGATTGGGACAATACCGGATCACCGGGAGGTTATCGGAACCCCCCGGGAGGTATATGGGCCTTATTGGGCC
>NC_057812.1:1315991-1325195 GCF_018294505.1 Triticum aestivum
TCCTTCCCTCTCCTACTCCTAATAGGAAAAAGGGGAGTCCTACTCCCTGTGGGAGTTGGACTCCCCCTAGGGCGCGCCACCCTCCTTGGTCGGCCCCCTCCTCCACTCCTTTATATACGAGGGCAGGGGGCACCCCACAGACACAACAATTGATCATTGATCTCTTAGCCGTGTGCGGTGCCCCCCTCCACCATAATCCTCGATAATATTGTAGCAGTGCTTAGGCGAAGCCCTGCGACGGTAGAACATCAAGATCGTCACCGCGCCGTCGTGCTGACGGAACTCATCCCCGACACTTTGCTGGATCGGAGTCCGGGGATCGTCATCGAGCTGAACGGGTGCTAGAACTCGGATGTGCCGTAGTTTCGGTGCTTGATCGGTCGGGCCGTGAAGACGTACGACTACATCAACCGCGTTGTGCTAACGCTTCCGCTTCCGGTCTACGAGGGTACATAGACAACACTCTCCCCTCTCGTTCCTATGCATCACCATGATCTTGCGTGTGCGTAGGAAATTTTTTGAAATTACTACGTTCTCCAACATTTATTTATTTTATCTATTTATAATTCCAACCCTACCATACAATTTACCCTTTTAACTAGCAGGACAAGATTGACAACCTTCTTGAATCGTTGGGGACAAGTTTGGTTTGTGTATTGTGTGCAGGTAGTGATCATTAGTTGTTGCAGAGGTAATTACTACTGGTTCGATAAATCTTGGTTCTCAATCAATGGAAATACTTATTCCTAGGTTACATCACCAATACACTTGCGGCTACCCAACCACTACTTTGGGAGATCAAGCAAGATTTATGGCGCCATTGCCGGGGAATTATCTTCAACAACTATAGGTCCTACACATTACAACTTTGCTTTCTTGTTATCTATCTTATTTTTTGGGGAAAGAAAGATATCCCCCAACCTCTGCATCAGGACGATGCATGCATCCATATATTATTAATGAAGCAAAATCCAGCAGCCGACAAGCATTGATCGGAAATAACGCCAAAAAATCCTGAGGCATCATGCCTCGCGACAGTAACTCCTCCAGATAGCCACTAACCCTATGTTACAAGACACATCACAAATGAAAAATAGACAACTCCTAGGCTACGCCTTCAAGAAGGAATCATTGCACATGCGCCGATGATGACGAGTCCACCACAAGGTTAAACTCCAGATTCTCATCCTCAAAGCTAAGCTTGAATCCACCACCTTCAGCATGGACATGACGCAGGCACGTGTTGACATAGTTCGATCAGAGATCTTGTGTTTCCACTGGAGTGCATAAACTCGTCTTTGAAGCCGTCTGTACTAGGCGACGTCCCCGGGACCGGGATCCCAAGATCCGCCACCATCGCCCCCGCCACAAGGGCCCACTACCTGGCCCGTCATCCCCGGCGGAGTGGACGCCGCCACCGCCATGACCGGAGCCGCTGCTCTAGGGATCATGCACCGCTAATTGGCCACATCCCCTCCCGATCCACCCTCCCTATGAAGCCGCCGGAGTAGCGCCGAACCACCGGGAAAGACGAAGAACGAAGGGTGATCTCGTGCCGCCAGTCTCTCTAGACCGCGGTGCTGCAACCCAGATCCTCGCCGTTCCCATCACCGGCGGCGCCCAACAGTGGCATCATGAGAAAATTGTGTTCTACTCGTGCAAAGAGAACTACGCATAGACCTAGCTCATGATGCCACTGTTGGGGAACGTTGCAGAAAATTAAAATTTTTCCTACGGTTTCACCAAGATCCATCTATGAGTTCATCTAAGCAACGAGTCAAGGGAGAGAGTTTGCATCTACATACCACTTGTAGATCACGAGCGGAAGCTTGCCAAGGAGATGGTGATGATGGAGTCGTACTCGAACGTGATTCGGATCACCGATGTCCTAGTGCTGAACGGACAGCACCTCCGCGTTCAACACACGTACGGGACGGGAGACGTCTCCTCCGTCTTGATCCAGCAAGGAGGAAGGAGAGGTTGAGGAAGGCAGCTCCAACGGCAGCACGACGGCGTGGTGCAGTTGACGCGGCAGTATTCCGACAGGGCTTCGCCAAGCACGTACGGAGGAGGAGATGTGTTGGGGAGGGGAGGGGCTGCGCCTTGAGTTATGGTGTATTGCAGCCCTCCCCTCACCCCTCTATATATAGGGGAAAGGGCAAGGGGGGCCGGCCCTCTAGGGAAAACCCTAGGGGGGGGCGGCGGCCAAGGGGTGGGGGGCTTGCCCCCCAAGCAAAGGGGGTGCGCCCCCTTTAGGGTTTCCCCCCACCCTTAGGCGCATGGGCCCAAGGAGGGGGGCGCGCCAAGCCCACTAGGGGCTGGCTGCTATCCCCACACAGCCCAAGTGGCCCCCCGGGAGGGGTGGCCCCTCCCGGTGGACCCCCGAAACCCTTCCGGTGGTCCCGGTACAATACCGGCATAACCCCGAAACTTTCCGGTGCCCGTTTAACAACTTCCCATATATAAAACTTTACCTCCGGACCATTCCGGAACTCCTCGTGACGTCCGGGATCTCATCCGGGACTCCGAACAACATTCGGTAGTCACATAGTAGTCTTCCTAACAACCCTAGCGTCACCGAACCTTAAGTGTGTAGACCCTACGGGCTCGGGAGACATGCAGACATGACCGAGACCACTCTCGGGCAATAACCAACAGCGGGGTCTGGATACCCATGATGGCTCCCACATGCTCCTCGATGATTTCATCGGTTGAACCACGATGTCGAGGATTCGATCAAACCCTGTATACAATTCCCTTTGTCAATCGGTACATTACTTGCCCGAGACTCGATCGTCGGTATCCCAATACCTTGTTCAGTCTCGTTACCGGCAAGTCACTTTACTCGTACCGTAATGCATGATCCTGTGGCCAACACATTGGTCACCTTGAGCTCATTATGATGATGCATTACCGAGTGGGCCCAGAGATACCTCTCCGTCATACGGAGTGACAAATCCCAGTCTCGATCCGCATAAAACAATAGATACTTTCGGAGATACCTGTAGTGCACCTTTATAGTCACCCAGTTACGTTGTGACGTTTGATACACCCAAAGCACCCCTATGGTATCCAGGAGTTACACGCTCTCATGGTCGAAGGAAGAGATACTTGACATTGGCAAAGCTCTAGCAAACGAACTACACGATCTTTGTGCTATGCTTAGGATTGGGTCTTGTCCATCACATCATTCTTCTAATGATGTGATCCCGTCATCAACGACATCCAATGTCCATAGCCAGGAAACCATGACTATCTGTTGATCACAACGAGCTAGTCAACTAGAGGCTTACTAGGGACATATTGTGGTCTTTGTATTCACACGTGTATTACGATTTCCGGATAATACAGTTATAGCATGAATAAAAGACAATTATCATGAACATAGAAATATAATAATACTTTTATTATTGCCTCTAGGGCATATTTCCAACAGTCTCCCACTTGCACTAGAGTCACCAATCTAGTTACATTGTGATGAATCGAACACCCATAGAGTTTTGGTGTTGATCATGTTTAGCTCGCGAGAGAGGTTTAGTCAACGGATCAGCGACATTCAGATCCGTATGTACTTTGCAAATTTCTATGTCTCCATCTTGAACATTTTCACGGATGGAGTTGAAACGACGCTTGATGTGCCTGGTCTTCTTGTGAAACCTGGGCTCCTTAGCAAGGGCAATAGCTCCAGTGTTGTCACAGAAGAGTTTGATTGGCCCCGACGCATTGGGTATGACTCCTAGGTCGGTGATGAACTCCTTCACCCAAATAGCTGCCATGTACTCCGCTTCACATGTAGATCCCGCCATGACGCTCTGCTTGCAGCTGCACCAGCTTACTGCTCCACCATTCAACATATACACGTATCCGGTTTGTGACTTAGAGTCATCCAGATCTGTGTCGAAGCTAGCGTCGACGTAACCCTTTACGACGAGCTCTTCGTCACCTCCATAAACGAGAAACATGTCCTTTATCCTTTTCAGGTACTTCAGGATATTCTTGACCGCTGTCCAGTGTTCCTTGCCGGGATTACTCTGGTATCTTGCTACCAAACTCACGGCAAGGTTTACATCAGGTCTGGTACACAGCATGGCATACATAATAGATCCTATGGCTGAAGCATAGGGGATGACACTCATCTCTTCTTTATCTTTTGCTGTGGTCGGTGACTGAGCTGAGCTCAATCTCACACCTTGTAACATAGGCAAGAACCCTTTCTTGGACTCATCCATTTTGAACTTTTTCAAAATCTTATCAAGGTATGTGCTTTGTGAAAGACCTATGAGGCGTCTCGATCTATCTCTATAGATCTTGATGCCTAATATATAAGCAGCTTCTCCAAGGTCCTTCATTGAAAAACATTTGTTCAAGTAGGCCTTAATGCTGTCCAGAAATTCTATATTATTTCCCATCAAGAGTATGTCATCCACATATAATATGAGAAATGCTACTGAGCTCCCACTCACTTTCTTGTAAACGCAGGCTTCTCCATAAGTCTGCATAAACCCAAACGCTTTGATCATCTCATCAAAGCGAATATTCCAACTCCGAGATGCTTGCTCCAGCCCATAAATGGATCGCTGGAGCTTGCATACTTTGTCAGCGTTCTTAGGATCGACAAAACCTTCTGGCTGCATCATATATAGCTCTTCCTTAAGATGCCCGTTAAGGAATGCCGTTTTGACGTCCATCTGCCATATCTCATAATCATAGTATGCGGCAATTGCTAACATGATTCGGACGGACTTAAGCTTCGCTACGGGAGAGAATGTCTCATCGTAGTCAATCCCTTGAACTTGTCGATAACCCTTAGCGACAAGTCGAGCTTTATAGATGGTAACATTTCCATCCGCGTCCGTCTTATTCTTAAAGATCCATTTGTTTTCTATCGCTCGCCGATCATCGGGCAAGTCAGTCAAAGTCCATACTTTGTTTTCATACATGGATTCTATCTTGGATTTCATGGCTTCTAGCCATTTGTTGGAATCTGGGCCCGCCATCACTTCTTCATAGTTCGAAGGTTCACCGTTGTCTAACAACATGATTTCCAGGACAGGGTTGCCGTACCACTCTGGTGCGGAACGTGTCCTTGTGGACCTACGAAGTTCAGTAGCAACTTGATCCGAAGTACCTTGATCATCATCATTGGTTTCCTCTTCAGTTGGTGTGGGCATCACAGGAACATTTTCCTGAGCTGCACCACTTTCCCGTTCGAGAGGTAGTACTTCATCGAGTTCTACTTTCCTCCCACTTACTTCTTTCGAGAGAAACTCTTTTTCCAGAAAGCATCCATTTTTGGCAACAAAGATCTTGCCTTCGGATCTTAAGTAGAAGGTATACCCTACAGTTTCCTTAGGGTATCCTATGAAGACGCATTTTTCCGACTTGGGTTCGAGCTTTTCAGGTTGAAGTTTCTTGACATAAGCATCGTATCCCCAAACTTTTAGAAACGATAGCTTAGGTTTCTTCCCAAACCATAATTCATATGGTTTCGTCTCAACGGATTTAGACGGTGCCCTATTTAAAGTGAATGTAGCTGTCTCTAGAGCGTATCCCCAAAATGATAGCGGTAAATCGGTAAGAAACATCATAGACCGCACCATATCCAATAGAGTGCGATTACGACGTTCGGACACACCGTTTCGCTGAGGTGTTCCAGGCGGCGTGAGTTGTGAAACGATTCCACATTTCCTTAAGTGCGTGCCAAATTCGTGACTTAAATATTCTCCTCCACGATCTGATCGTAGGAACTTTATCTTTCGGTCACGTTGATTCTCCACCTCATTCTGAAATTCCTTGAACTTTTCAAAGGTCTCAGACTTGTGTTTCATTAAGTAGATATACTCATATCTACTTAAGTCGTCAGTGAGAGTGAGAACATAACGATATCCTCCGCGAGCCTCAACGCTCATTGGACCGCACACATCGGTATGTATGATTTCCAACAAGTTGGTTGCTCGCTCCATTGTACCGGAGAACGGAGTCTTGGTCATTTTGCCCATGAGGCATGGTTCGCATGTGTCAAATGATTCATAATCAAGAGACTCCAGAAGTCCATCAGCATGGAGCTTCTTCATGCGTTTGACACCAATGTGACCAAAGCGGCAGTGCCACAAGTATGTGGGACTATCGTTATCAACTTTACATCTTTTGGCATCTACACTATGAACATGTGTAATATTACGCTCGAGATTCATTAAGAATAAACCATTTACCATCGGAGCATGACCATAAAACATATCTCTCATATAAATCGAACAACCATTATTCTCAGACTTAAATGAGTAGCCATCTCGAATTAAACGAGATCCAGATACAATGTTCATGCTCAAACTTGGCACTAAATAACAATTATTAAGGTTCAAAACTAATCCCGTAGGTAAATGTAGAGGCAGCGTGCCGACGGCGATCACATCGACTCTGGAACCATTCCCGACGCGCATCGTCACCTCGTCCTTCGCCAGTCTCCGTTTATTCCGCAGCTCCTGCTGTGAGTTACAAATATGAGCAACGGCACCGGTATCAAATACCCAGGAGTTACTACGAGTACTGGTAAGGTACACATCAATTACATGTATATCAAATATACCTTTGGTTTTGCCGGCCTTCTTATCTGCTAAGTATTTGGGTTAGTTCCGCTTCCAGTGACCCTTCCCCTTGCAATAAAAGCACTCAGTCTCAGGCTTGGGTCCATTCTTTGACTTCTTCCCGGCAACTGGCTTACCGGGCGCGGCAACCTCCTTGCCGTCCTTCTTGAAGTTCTTCTTACCCTTGCCCTTCTTGAACTTAGTGGTCTTATTGACCATCAACACTTGATGTTCTTTCTTGATTTCAACCTCTACTGACTTCAGCATAGAAAATACTTCAGGAATGGTCTTTACCATCCCCTGCATATTGTAGTTCATCACAAAGCTCTTGTAGCTTGGTCGGAGCGACTGGAGGATTATGGCAATGACCGCCTCATCAGGGAGGTTAATATTCAGCTGGGTCATACGGTTGTGCAACCCAGACATCTTCAGGATGTGTTCACTGATAGAACTATTTTCCTTCATCTTACAACTGTAGAACTTGTCGGAGACATCATATCTCTCGACCCGGGCGTGAGCTTGGAAAACTAGTTTCAGCTCTTCGAACATCTCATATGCTCCGTGATGCTCAAAACGCTTTTGGAGCCCCGGTTCTAAGCTGTAAAGCATGCCGCACTGAACGAGGGAGTAATCATCAGCACGAGACTGCCAAGCATTCATAATGTCTTGGTTCTCTGGGACGGGAGCGTCACCTAGCGGTCCTTCTAGGACATATTGTTTCCTGGCAGCTATGAGGATGATCCTCAGGTTCCGGACCCAGTCCGTATAGTTGCTGCCATCATCTTTCAGCTTGGTTTTCTCTAGGAATGCGTTGAAGTTCATGTTGACATGAGCGTTGGCCATTTGATCTACAAGACATATTTGCAAAGGTTTTAGACTAAGTTCATGATAATTAAGTTCTAATCAAATTATGAACTCCCACTTAGATTAGACATCCCTCTAGTCATCTAAGTGTTACACGATCCGAGTCGACTAGCCCGTGTCCGATCATCACGTGAGACGGACTAGTCATCATCGGTGAACATTCTCATGTTGATCGTATCTTTCATACGACTCGTGTTCGACCTTTCGGTCTCCGTGTTCCGAGGCCATGTCTGCACATGCTAGGCTCGTCAAGTTAACCCTAAGTGTTTTCGCTGTGTAAAACTGTCTTACACCCGTTGTATGTGAACGTAAGAATCCATCACACCCGATCATCACGTGGTGCTTAGAAGCGACGAACTGTAGCAACGGTGCACAGTTAGGGGAGAGCACTTCTTGAAATTTTGTAAGGGATCACCTTATTTACTACCGTCGTCCTAAGTAAACAAGATGCATAAACATAATAAACATCACATGCAATTATATAGTTGTGACATGATATGGCCAATATCATATAGCTCCATTGATCTCCATCTTCGGGGCTCCATGATCATCTTGTCACCGGCTTGACACCATGATCTCCATCATCATGATCTCCATCATCGTGTCTTCATGAAGTTGTCACGCCAACGAATACTTCTACTTCTATGACTAACGCGTTTAGCAATGAAGTAAAATAAGTTACATGGCGTTCTTCAATGAGACGCAGGTCATACAAAAAATAAAGACAACTCCTATGGCTCCTGCCAGTTGTCATACTCATCGACATGCAAGTCGTGAATCCTATTACAAAGAACATGATCTCATACATCACAATTCATCATTCATCACAACTTCTGGCCATATCACATCACTTGATCAATCGCTGCAAAAACAAGTTAGACGTCCTCTAATTGTTGTTGCATCTTTTACGTGGCTGCAATTGGGTTCTAGCAAGAACGTTTTCTTACCTACGAATAACCACAACGTGATTTTGTTAACTTCTATTTACCCTTCATAAGGGTCCTTTTCATCGAATCCGCTCCAACTAAAGTGGGAGAGACAGACACCCGCCAGCCACCTTATGCAACTAGTGCATGTTAGTCGGTGGAACCGGTCTCACGTAAGCGTACGTGTAAGATTGGTCCGGGCCGCTTCATCCCACAATACCGCCGAAGCAAGAAAAGACTAGTAGAGGCAAGTAAGATGACAAGATCCACGCCCACAACAAAATTGTGTTCTACTCGTGCAAAGAGAACTACGCATAGACCTAGCTCATGATGCCACTGTTGGGGAACGTTGCAGAAAATTAAAATTTTTCCTACGGTTTCACCAAGATCCATCTATGAGTTCATCTAAGCAACGAGTCAAGGGAGAGAGTTTGCATCTACATACCACTTGTAGATCACGAGCGGAAGCTTGCCAAGGAGATGGTGATGATGAAGTCGTACTCGAACGTGATTCGGATCACCGATGTCCTAGTGCTGAACGGACAGCACCTCCGCGTTCAACACACGTACGGGACGGGAGACGTCTCCTCCGTCTTGATCCAGCAAGGAGGAAGGAGAGGTTGAGGAAGGCAGCTCCAACGGCAGCACGACGGCGTGGTGCAGTTGACGCGGCAGTATTCCGACAGGGCTTCGCCAAGCACGTACGGAGGAGGAGATGTGTTGGGGAGGGGAGGGGCTGCGCCTTGAGTTATGGTGTATTGCAGCCCTCCCCTCACCCCTCTATATATAGGGGAAAGGGCAAGGGGGGCCGGCCCTCTAGGGAAAACCCT
>NC_057812.1:1325544-1337395 GCF_018294505.1 Triticum aestivum
CGGTATAACCCCGAAACTTTCTGGTGCCCGTTTAACAACTTCCCATATATAAAACTTTACCTCCGGACCATTCCGGAACTCCTCGTGACGTCCGGGATCTCATCCGGGACTCCGAACAACATTCGGTAGTCACATACTAGTCTTCCTAACAACCCTAGCGTCACCGAACCTTAAGTGTGTAGACCCTACGGGCTCGGGAGACATGCGGACATGACCGAGACCACTCTCGGGCAATAACCAATAGCGGGGTCTGGATACCCATGATGGCTCCCACATGCTCCTCGATGATTTCATCGGTTGAACCACGATGTCGAGGATTCGATCAAACCCTGTATACAATTCCCTTTGTCAATCGGTACGTTACTTGCCCGAGACTCGATCGTCGGTATCCCAATACCTTGTTCAGTCTCGTTACCGGCAAGTCACTTTACTCGTACCGTAATGCATGATCCCGTGGCCAACACATTGGTCACCTTGAGCTCATTATGATGATGCATTACCGAGTGGGCCCAGAGATACCTCTCCGTCATACGGAGTGACAAATCCCAGTCTCGATCCGCATAAAACAATAGATACTTTCAGAGATACCTGTAGTGCACCTTTATAGTCACCCAGTTACGTTGTGATGTTTGATACACCCAAAGCACCCCTACGGTATCCAGGAGTTACACGCTCTCATGGTCGAAGGAAGAGATACTTGACATTGGCAAAGCTCTAGCAAACGAACTACACGATCTTTGTGCTATGCTTAGGATTGGGTCTTGTCCATCACATCATTCTTCTAATGATGTGATCCCGTCATCAACGACATCCAATGTCCATAGCCAGGAAACCATGACTATCTGTTGATCACAACGAGCTAGTCAACTAGAGGCTTACTAGGGACATATTGTGGTCTTTGTATTCACACGTGTATTACGATTTCCGGATAATACAGTTATAGCATGAATAAAAGACAATTATCATGAACATAGAAATATAATAATACTTTTATTATTGCCTCTAGGGCATATTTCCAACAGGAATAAACGCTTTGATAGTGTGATCAAAGCATTTTGTACAGACTTTTGGAGAAGCTTGTATTTACAAGAAAGTGAGTGGGAGCTCTGTAGCACTTCTGATATTATATGTGGATGACATATTATTGATTGGAAATGATATAGAATTTGTGGATAGCATAAAGGGATATTTGAATAAGAGTTTTTCAATGAAAGACCTCGGTGAAGCTGCTTAAATATTGGGCATTAAGATCTGTAGAGATAGATCAAGACGCTTAATTGGACTTTCACAAAGCACATACCTTGACAAAGTTTTGAAGAAGTTCAAAATGGATCAGGCAAAGAAAGGGTTCTTGCCTATGTTACAAGGTGTGAAGTTGAGTAAGACTCAATGTCCGACCACCGCAGAAGATAGAGAGAAAATGAAAGATGTTCCCTATGCTTCAGCCATAGGCTCTATCATGTATGCAATGTTGTGTACCAGACCTGATGTGTGTCTTGCTATAAGTCTAGCAGGGAGGTACCAAAGTAATCCTGGAGTGGATCACTGGACAGCGGTCAAGAACATCCTGAAGTACCTGAAAAGGACTAAGGATATGTTTCTCATATATGGAGGTGACAAAGAGCTCATCGTAAATGGTTACGTTGATGCAAGCTTTGACACTGATCCGGACGATTCTAAATCGCAAACCGGATATGTGTTTATATTGAACGGTGGAGCTGTCAGTTGGTGCAGTTCTAAACAAAGCGTCGTGGCGAGATCTACATGTGAAGCGGAGTACATAGCTGCTTCAGAAGCAGCAAATGAAGGAGTCTGGATGAAGGAGTTCATATCCGATCTAGGCGTCATACCTAGTGCATCGGGTCCAATGAAAATCTTTTGTGACAATACTGGTGCAGTTGCCTTGGCGAAGGAATCCAGATTTCACAAGAGAACCAAGCACATCAAGAGAAGCTTCAATTCTATTCAAGATTTAGTCTAAGTGAGAGACATAGAAATTTACAAGATACATACGGATCTGAATGTTGTAGACCCGCTGACTAAGCCTCTTCCACGAGCAAAACATGATCAGCACCAAGGCTCCATGGGTGTTAGAATGATTACTGTGTAATCTAGATTAGTGACTCTAGTGCAAGTGGGAGACTGAAGGAAATATGCCCTAGAGGCAATAATAAAGTTATTATTTATTTCCTTATATCATGATAAATGTTTATTATTCATGCTAGAATTGTATTAACCGGAAACATAATACATGTGTGAATACATAGACAAATAGAGTGTTATTAGTATGCCTCTACTTGACTAGCTCATTAATCGAAGATGGTTATGTTTCCTAGCCATAGACATGAGTTGTCATTTGATTAACGGGATCACATCATTAGGAGAATGATGTGATTGACTTGACCCATTCCATTAGCTTAGCACTTGATCGTTTAGTTTGTTGCTATTGCTTTCTTTATAACTTGTACATGTTCCTATGACTATGAGATTATGCAACTCCCGTTTGCCGGAGGAACACTTTGGGTGCTACCAAATGTCACAACGTAACTGGGTGATTATAAAGGAGCACTACAGGTGTCTCCAAAGGTACATGTTGGGTTGGCGTATTTCGAGATTAGGATTTGTCACTCCGATTGTCGGAGAGGTATCTCTGGGCCCTCTCGGTAATGCACATCACATAAGCCTTGCAAGCATTAGAACTAATATGTTAGTTGTAAGATGATGTATTACGGAACGAGTAAAGAGACTTGCCGGCAACGAGATTGAACTACGTATTGAGATACCGACGATCGAATCTCGGGCAAGTAACATACCGATGACAAAGGGAACAATGTATGTTGTTATGCGGTCTGACCGATAAAGATCTTCGTAGAATATGAGGGAGCCAACATGAGCATCCAGGTTCCGCTATTGGTTATTGACCGGAGACATGTCTCGGTCATGTCTACATAGTTCTCGAACCCGTAGGGTCCGCACGCTTAAAGTTTCGGTGACGATTGTATTATGAGTTTATGTGATTTGATGTACCGAAGGTAGTTCGGAGTCCCGGATGAGATCGGGGACATTACGAGGAGTCTCGAAATGGTCGAGACATAAAGATCGATATATTGGACGACTATATTCGGACATCGGAAAGGTTCCGAGTGATTCGGGTATTTTCGGGGCTACCGGGGAGTTACGGGAATACGATGAAGAAGTAATGGGCCTCATGGGCCAAGTGGTGGAAGAGAGGAGGCAGGGCGCGCGGCCCCCCTAGCCCAAACTGAATTGGACTAGGGGGCCGGCCCCCCTTTCCTCCTTTTCCTCCTTCTCCTTCTCCTCCTTCCTTTCCTCCTCCTAGTAGGAGTAGGAAAGGGGAGTACTACTCCTACTAGGAGGAGGACTCCTCCTCCTGGCGCGCCCATAGAGGGCCGGCCGGCCTCCCCCCTTGCTCCTTTATATACAGGGGCAGGGGGGCACCTCTAGACACACAAGTTGATCAGTTGATCTCTCCCAGCCGTGTGCGGTGCCCCTCTCCACCATATTCCACCTCGGTCATATCGTAGCGGTGCTTAGGCGAAGCCCTGCGTCGGCAGCAACATCATCACTGTCACCACGCCGTCGTGCTGACGGAACTCTCCCGTGAAGCTCTGCTGGATCGGAGTTCGCGGGACGTCATCAAGTTGAACGTGTGCTGAACTCGGAGGTGCCGTGCGTTCAGTACTTGGATCGTGAAGACGTTCAACTACATCAACCGCGTTGTGCTAACGCTTCCGCTTTCGGTCTACGAGGGTACATGGACAACACTCTCCCCTCTCGTTGTTATGCATCACCATGATCTTGCTTGTGCGTAGGAAATTTTTAAAATTGCTACGTTCCCCAACAATAGGATCCGGAGACATCGTGAGAGATGATGACAGCTTATGTGATCATGCACATCATGATTGTGGAGGATGGGGATGCTGGAGTTCGGCATGGTCTAGATTTTCAAAACGTGGGTGATCCTATCAAGCTTTCATGGCAGAATCTAGCGACATTTGAGGATTTTATCCAAATGCATCATCAAATTGGACATCGGGGCACTCACAAGCAACTTCGGAATGATCTGGTTGAGCTTCTTTGGGCGTTTCAAATGGAGAACTAGAACATGTGCATGCTAAGATGAACTCAAAATTGAACTATTGAACAATTTTATTTCAAAATTTCATGTTTGGATTGCAATATTTTTATTTGAATTATTGTTGATTGAAATATTTGTCTTTTGATTGCTTAAGAATTGTGCTAATTGATTTGAGTAATCCGGGTATAAAAAAACCGAAAGTGAACATTTGGTGTCTGCGGTTGGATGACGCCCATCCTTATCCCTCTCCGAGGACACGTCCATGAATATTTATTTGGTGATGTCCATTCGATGATCCGCATTGGAGTTACTAGCAAAAGAGCGAGAGACACACGTGGCCACATTGGAGTAGTCCCTCCCTCTCTTAGTTTGTTGGATAGCAGCTTTGATAACATTGCTAATCTGGTGATGCACCTGCCACATGCTGCCTCCATTTACCCACTGGAGAAATACTAGCTCATCTATTAATTAAGAACAATTCTTACATTAGTTAATCTATATATCTAATAATAAATGGGCTATTGCTTCTGACGGTACGTCACGGAAATTGTCGCCGAAGTTACAAAATATTACCCACCAATATTACCTACAAGTGATAAAAAAAACGTTTCATACAGGGAAATCCTCCGCCCGGGCCAGCCCATGCAGTAGGGACCTCCTATACTACGCTCTGCGTGCTGGAAAAAGACGCAGCACACCCGTTTGGGTCGGCCCATGTCCGGGCGGCCTGTTTTTTAATTTTCCTTCTTTTTTCTTTTTTTTATTTTTTTCTACTTCAAATAATTTGAGACTTCAAAAAAAGTTCCAAAAAATAAAAAATAAAAATTTAAAATAAAATGTTTAATAAATCATAAAATGTTTGTGGATTCAAAAAATGTTTGCAGCTTTGTAAAAAAATGTTTGCTTATTCAAAAAATGTTCATAACTGTTTTTTGCAAATACTATAAAATGTTTATGAATTCAAAAAATGTTCTTGATTTTAGAAAATTGCTCACAATTTCAAATATGTGCACAAGTTTAAAACATTGTTCATGATTTCACGAAATTTATTTTGATAATATATCTCGGTGAAGCAGCAAAACGGGGTCATGGACGTTGGAGATTATGATATATTTTTCTCCTGTCGCAAACGCACGGGCCCTTCTGCTAACAGAAGGAAAACAGTCGAAACCCGGTGCAACAGGGCCGTAAAGAAAGTGCTAGACCGTTGCTACCAGTCATTATGCCTGTTGCAATAAACCATGTAATCATCTCTTTATCTCAAAAAGGAACAAAACAAAAAATCGCGTAACGCGTGTACACCTTATTATTTATCAATCAAAAAAGACACGCATATACACTAGCTAATGTATATACAATTTGACTTAATTTGATAACTCCATCATTGCTTGCTTAGCTTTGCTGCTCCATCATGCATCATCCTCCTTGATTAATTGCTTCTCTTCTCCTTGATCATGCATCAGGCTCCTCATCAGTCTAGAATAGATAGCAGCACATGCATCTGCTACTATTTAGCTCCCTCCCTAACTAACTAGAGTAATTAACAATACTAGCCAGCTTGCTAGCTTGATGAGTCATCACCACTTTCTCAAATCTTGCCTCCACCATCTTCAGCAATGCGTATCATTTTTCACTTACAGCTCCAGCACCACAACTGCAACAAAATTAACAAGCCAACCACGCGTCATTAATCACGCTAATGCACGGAATACTGTCACTAATTACACATCATGTTAATATATTTCATAGACAGATTGTAGCTACTCACAGTCTGAATCGGTGGTGATCCACTGCGCCATCCGGCACGCCTCCGACGACGTGCTCTTCTGGCTCACCGACGACAGCCGCGACGCGTACCCATTGTAGCTGTAGTTGTAGTTCCCGTTCCCCCGTGACGGCGTCTGCTGCTCCGTCCTCCCGGCCGGCGCCGACGCGAACGACAGCGGCGAGTACAGCACCGACGAAGCCGACGAGCAGCTGCCCGCCTCCCACTTGAAGCTCAGCTTGCCACCGGACCCGGACCCGGACCCGGAGCTCGCGTCGTCGTCACACTTTGATACCGGCGCTGCAGCACCACCACCATCCCTTCCCTGGAAGCTCAGAAACTGCTGCTCGCACAAAGAAGATCCATCAGATTATTATAAGAAATTTCCCATCTGGATCGACACAAGTTCAAACCAAGATGTCCTCTTGCGACCATCATCACTAGCTAAAGAAACCAAGTACTAGTGATTAATACCTTCCATTTCTTCCCGCTGACGCCGTTGCTGCTGCCGTACGGCCTGGCATGCGCAGCCCACTTGAGGAGCTCCTTCACCCGGGCGACCGCCTTCTTCCCGTCGATCCTGTGCACGATCTTCTTCACCGCGCCATCCACAATGCCATTCTCGTTGAAGATGGGCAGCACTTTGCAGCCCACGACTACGGCGCCCGCAGGATCAGCAATGTGCCCCATTTCTCCTTCCTCCTCAGAAAGACAGATGATATATATCAGCTGATGAGATGTCTGAAGCTAATTAGCTAGCAAGTACAGCTCCAAATAGCTTACTCCCCTGTATCTGTATGTATGGCCTTTATAGATAGGGACCAAGGGGTTCCCTACCAAGCCAAGCGAAAAGAATCGGCCGTCCCGGCAGGCAACCGACGGCCAGGATCGAACATCATAAATGAACCGATGCTCAGGGAACAGACACGTGCCGCTTCCCACCACAGATCTCCCACAGGTCAGTACCAAGCTGAAGTGGATCTTGGTCGTCGATTTTCGCACCAGGCGATCAGTTCGGGCGCATATTGTACTCCCAGTTGCAACCTATCGAGATCCCTTCTGACAGCAAAAAATACACAGACAAGAGATTAACTAGTAACATGAGCATATAATTGTGGCAACATGATGCCCAGGGCCAATGGGAAGTGTCTGCCAAGCTGGCATCAGCACTAGTTACTAGTTAACACCACATGTGGGAGATAGAATAACATCACAGTGCATGTTCTGGTTAGTGGCTATAACCAAGTGCAAGAATCTTGATTAGGTGCGTGCGGTTGGGGTCAAAGCGAAAAAATTGAACACTGCTACAAGTACCAGGCCAGTAGTTTAGATCTCTTCAGCCCAACTTGCTTGATTGATTGATTGTTTAAGCGTGAGGATTAGATCTTAGCTGTGTCATCACACGAGAAGCGGTATTGATTAGTAGGCTAAAATGAGAAAGATTAAGCAAAGCAAATGATATGGGCATGCATGATTGATTAGCCTGGAAGTGTGTTCTCTGCACACATTTGCTTAGGGTGGCCATGTGACAGACAGCCCCCCTGGGCTACTGCATGTTGCATGTTGGGGTTGTATACTGACATGACATGCTGTAGAGTAGTGCAGTGTAGGAGATTGGCTGGGCTTTTCTATTGTTATGCTTCTGCACCTCTTGTCTCACTAACTAGATGATGTGGAGGCCACATGGAATGGGGTTACATTGCTAGATACCATCCACGATGTCAAAATTGCATTACAGATGGATGGAACAGAATGAATCTAAAAATTGCATTACAGATGTTTAAGGGTGGACACTGGGCAAAGTTGCATAGAAATTTACCACAGTGGATGTGAACAAGAGCTGCAATAAAGTTACTTGCCGGGCCCTAACGATGCTTCAGGGATTTCTGTTGAAGAGAAATGGTGTTAACAAGAGCTGCAAACAGATCCACCCTGTTTTTCTCAGAGGAACATGGTGCCTCGTGGCAGCTGAAGAAGTATGTCCCACTCCCATCCAGTGACTCCAATCATCTGTTATACATTTTCAGGCAGGCAGGGAAAATGGCTTTCTGCTGGAATTTGCCATAATTGCAGGGTGGCCAATGGAGGGACACTTGTCCCCACATGGGCAGCACGATGCCCAACACACTATTATAAGCTGATAAACGACCAGATCCTCTCTGGTTCTCAGAAAGAGTGCCACGACATGACTGACGTGGACCGAAAAGACTACATTCTGCGAACAAGATTTTCTAGACATCTAGTTATGGTCACAACATGTTGTGTGTTTCAAATATCCTAATAATGCGGTGATGATATATATCCTGCTGGTGCAGTGGCCACATCTTGGCATCTTGCCTCTACTCACTCTGATGTGTTTCCCCTTTGAACATTTTCTCCCTCGGTTTTCTTCTAAAAGCGCTGGTAGCTTGCAAGTAGCTGCCAGTGCCACCGAATTGTGTGACATGATCGACACCACGTCTACTTTTGTTTTGAGCACAGAATTGACAGTTTGAGTTCATGGATTCTTCACTCCTCTCTTGGCGTTCCAGCATATAGCTGGCTCAGTGTTCGGGAGCTGTTGTGAATCTTCTGTTTGCGAACAGTTTTTTACTCTTTTTGATAAATTGAGATTGCTAACCACCCTATCCCACATGGTCAAAACATTGCATATGCAATGACACCATTCGTTTTGTCTGGATCCACTGGAGAATAGTGAGGCAGCAGCAACTGCTCATTGAAGATTCTATGCTATTCCCATGGATGCAAGTACACTAACTAGAGCTCCAAAAGGAGCCCCGTGATAACATTAGCAAAAAGCCTACAGGCAAAAAGGGGATATGACGGAATTTTTTCAGAACTTTCAAAAAAAATTATTCTTAATCCTAACATATGTCATACTCGAAGTTGATAGGCAGAGTACTTTTAGAAGTATGTGTATGATTTCTACCAAAAAGAAAATCGTGACTATTGATGTGAATTAAACGAGTACTGTACCCATGATCCTTAATGCACTGAATACGTCCCCCAACAAAGGGTTGCTTGCATGTGGACAGGGCCGTACCGGGGAAATCGGAGGCCCCGTGCAAATCAAAATTAGGCCCTAAGTACTAAAGAAACAATAATATTTTTTGTCAGCCAGTGTAGTTTTCCATAAAAAAATACACCAGTTGAAAGCAGAAGTTTAGAAGACTTGTAGATAGCACGTACCTGATTTGCTTTTTTTTAGCTGTACTATGCTATGTTGGAAGAGCTGTAAGATTGAGAGAGAGCTGAGAGGAACTGATGGATCATGATTAGAGAGAAATGCATAGGGTGGCTTGGTGTTAAATATTTCTAACCGTTCTTTACTCTAGTACCTTTTTTTTTGTGTGTGTGTGTGATTCTTTACTCTAGTAAGTACCTAATGCTTCAATTAACACCTTGATTAACAAAAAAAGGGGGGGGCTCTGGTGTTGGGGGCCCTGTTCGGTCGCTCCTGTTGCACATGCTCATATACAGCCCTGCATGTTGACTCAGAAAATGATTGTGCATACCTCACCTCGAAATGGATTACGTATCATACCAATATCCTGTCCCATCATGTTTTACTTATTAAGAGAAAATATTGCTCAATGTTTTTCCTATAAATTAGATGGTAATTTAGTATATAGCTGCATGATGTGCGTATTTAACTCTAAAGAAGCTAAGCCACATTAACCTAGTAATCCATACTTGAGATTTACACACAAACAATGGAAACAGAAACTAAAATGCAGTAACAATTTTCTGAGAAGGAACTTACTTCAGAGTGAAGCCACCAGACACATCACCCACAAAGCAGAGCTACCCAAGGGATTCCTTGTCGCTTCCTTTAATAATTAAAAATCCTGTTCTACAACCAAAATGGGAATGTGTTTAAAAAGCATGAGACCTGAACTGGTAATAATCAGCAAACTAAACCACACAGAAAATTATTTATTATCTTCTTATCAAGAAATACAACTTTTTTTGAGTTACAATAGTATACAACCATTTATGTGTTTACAGAAAATTCTGAGCAGACCTCCCTAGATACAAACATATCAAAAGTCAACACTATTCAGAAGCAATTAAGTATTCGTGTGTACAATTGGCTATAGCCAGGACAAAACCTCGCGTTTGAACAAATCTATGTTGCCCGATTCATGCCTCTTCTGATTGGCGCATGAGTTCAAGTAAGCTAGAAGCTTTCCTTTTTGCGCGGTCTGTGCCGGTTTCTGACAGCTCCTTGAGTGCATCTTCCCCTCCAGCTGCCTTTGCAGCCATGGTTTGTTCAGCATCAGCAGAACAGAGAGACCAAAGAATGGCTGCCGCATTCTCCCTGTTGCGAGGAGAGCCAGTTTTGATCACCTCGACTAGTGGAGGCATTGGCTCTGATTGTGTAATTACAGACTTGCCTTCTTGATTACCGGCAAGAATCGACAAAAGAGTGAGCGCCTCGTCAATCATTCCCCCAGTGGGATCCACCAAGAAGTTCATCAGATGGGTGATGATTCCAGCTTTCACCGCCCGGACCTTATTGCCCTGATATATGCACAGGTTGAAAATTGCCGTTGCCGCATCTTTCTTGCCTCTTGGGCTCCCGTCGCACAGAAGATTGATGAGCGGAGGTATCGCACCAGCAGCGCCGATAGTGACTTTATTTTCATCCACAACTGACAGGCTAAACAGCGTGGCCGCGGCATTCTCTCTGGCTTCCATACTCCCAGTTTTTAGCACTTCCACTATCTTAGGGATGGCATTGGAATCCACGATGCTTGCCTTGTTGTTCTCATGGATGGAGAGGTTAAGGAGTGCCGTGACGGCGTGTTCCTGCGTTCTTGGATCGGAAGAGGAGAGCAGATTGACCAGCAGCGGAATGGCCCCTGCTTCAGCGATGCATATCCGGTTGTTCACGTTTCTCTTGGCAAGCAACCGGATCTCCCCCGCAGCTGCCCGTTGCTCGTCCTGGTTCCCACCCCGCAGCCTATTCATCAGCGAGATGAGACCAGCATTGTCATAGTCGGAGCTTTTGACCGCTTTCTTGTCATGGGAGTTGGCTTTGTTCTTGGGAAGCTCGATGCCATTGGCTTCGCACCACTGCGCTATCAGGCTTTTGAGGACAAAGTTTGGGGTGAGGGAAGTATGCGTGAGGGCCAGCTGCGTCTTGGGGCAGGTCTTGTGCCCAGAATCAAGCCACTTCTGGATGCAGGACCGCTCGTACGTCTGAAAAAAGAATATAACGATCGTTAGGATAAATGTGGTTGATGAAGGATTGACTAGCAGTGCTGCATATAACAATGGAACAGCCGCACCTGGCCGCTGGAGACGATGACGGGGTCCTGCATCAGCTCGAGCGAAATGGGGCATCTGAACTCGTCTGGGATGATGGGGGACTTCACGGAGGGAGACCTGCCCACACCGGGACCCTCGGCGGAGGGGGCCTGGGCGATGACACAGTCCTTGAGCTTCTTGAGCAGGGAGGACATCTCGTCGACACAGCCTTCGGGCTCGCCGCCGCTGGAGATGACCATCTCGTGCAGCGCCACGGACTCGCGCTTCATGTCAGCCATGGTCTCGAGCTGCAGCTTCTCGGAGACCCTCATGAGGAGGGCCGGCACGGTGGGCTTGTCGTCGCTGAGCGCCCAGGCGAGGTCCCTGGCGAGCTGCGCGTCGGCCGGCTCCGCCCTCGTCGCCGCCCGCTTGAACTGCGAGTGCACCAGCGCCACCTACAAAAATGGGGATCAATGGCACAATTGGACAGTTAGAACAGAATTGAATTGAGGTGTGAAATCTGATGGAAGTAGGAAATTGGATTGGTGTGGCACCTGCTCCTGCACCTCCTCTGGCATGTCGAAGTCGTGGTAGGGCAGCTGGTCGAGCGCGGCCTGGATCTGCTCGTTGACGGCGGCGAATTCGCGGAGGAGGCTGTCCCGGCCTCGCATGGCCTGCGGTCGTGGGCGGGGGAAAAAAATCAATCTTTGGGGTCTAGCGGTGGCGGTGGCGGT
>NC_057812.1:1338023-1384397 GCF_018294505.1 Triticum aestivum
TCTTTCACCCGCCATATGATCATGCAATCGTTGGTGCTGTGAAATCATGATGTCATTGTGTCCCGGTCACGTGTTTCTCTAAGCCCGGCAATACACTCCTTACCCGTCAAACATGGCGGCATTGTATGAGGGGCACGTCAGGTCAGCGTCGGCTATAGCGACGATCGAACCGGTGCTGTCGTTGGTTCAAGTTTTTACTGGTCGGACCGCCAGTTCACCGGTTCATTTGCTGGTTTTTAAGCCATAAAAATATGTAAAAATAGGCCAAATATACTAAGTTTCTAACCTTTGACAGTTAAGAAGTGAGATGGCATGCATCTCAATTCCTATAGAGAAAGAGATGTCATTTGATGCATAGGATAGGAATTTTTCCATTGAGTCTTAGCTAATGTTTTTTTCCTCCAAAATGTGAAGCATTGATTCCTATCCTATATAGGACTAGGAATCCATTCCTACAAACCAAAGGGTCTCAAAGGAAATTTTCCTATGCAAATCCTATCCTATAGAAATCCTATGACATTCCTACAAACCAAAGGAGGCCTAAATGTGATAAGAAAGTTGGTTGTTGGACCAAATTGGTGACGTCGGCCTGTTTAATCGCGCCCAAGGATAAATACCTAACGGCCACAATTATTTTTCCTCTTTCCCAGCAATGCTAGCGTGCATTATCGATTCAACTAGTTTCGGTTTTTCATCTTGTTTGGGCAAGAAACCGGCTGGTTCAACTGGGTTTGTCCGGTCCATTAGCAGAACGGTGTGATTAGCTTATAAAACCGGCAAGGCCGACGGTTCCGGTTTTTCCCAGTCCGGTCCGATTTTTTAACTATGCCTCCAGATCCAAAGTCTATGATGTTAGAGTTCTTACAAAGTTTGTGATGTTGTCATGTTGCTAGCAAAGTTGAAGCCTCGTCCACAGTTATGATTGTGACATACTCCTTTCTGTTGGGAGTATATCTTTTGTTGGCACTAGCTTAAATCCTTTCAATCATGTTGTAGATCCTTAAATCCCGTGATGTTTTCATGAGTAGCTTCAATGTTAGGTGTCATTTAATTTAGTTTTCATTGTGGTTTTAGTGTTAGGTGTGTCTCAGTCACACAGTTCATTACTTTTTCTTTTCAGTCCAATTATGGGCAATAATTTTTGCCCAACACCCAGTTTCAGTGACATTTTAGTTCAGTTCAGTTATGGGGCAACCATGGTGAGAACTTCTTGTGGAGCAAGCGCTCATGGTATGCTTTGCATGGGTGTAGGCTCCTTGTGTTCCTGTGATATACGGTTTGAAGTGCTCCTTGTTTATTGAGAAACCATGGTGGGGTCCTAGGAGAAAAAGAAAAGACTCCCAAAACACCAAAGAAGAGGCTGAGGTCACCATTTGTGGTGCCTGTAGTGGGATCCCCAGGGGTTAATGTCGTGTTATCTCATGCATCTCCAAGACTAGGTGTGAAACAATCATCGCCAACACTGCCTCAGATTCCTCGTAAGTTCTAATGTCTACTTTGCACATATGTTAAGTTTTAATGTCAATTGTGCGCATATCTCAAATGTCTTGGCATAAGTTATTTGTTCATCTCAAATTCCATAGGTCTTTCATGTAGAACAAAAAGAAGTAAACTTAAATCTAAAATCTGGAATGATTTTGATCTTGTGTATGATGGCAACAAACTCAAGGAAGCCAATTGTGAACATTGCATGAGAGTTTTTGTGGTTACAAGAGAAGCTGTTACTAGTCAATGCATTAGGCATTTGTTAGTTTGTGAGGAAATAGCTAAGGTCAATGAGTTTCTCGATTCAGTTAAAATCAGCCATGCCACAACCTGATCCAAATAGTCTAGAAAAATGGAACTATGCCCCTGAGGGAGCTCATTGGGATTTGGTGGGGATGATTGTCGTGCATGAATTGCAATTCTCCATGGTGGAATATGTTGGATTTAGGCAATTCATGCATAGTCTGAATCCCACATTTTAGGTGGTGTATAGGATGACAATAAGAGTTGATTGACTCATGCTATTTGATGAACAAAGGACAAAGCTTCTAGTGGTTATACAAAACTTAACCTCTCATGTCATTTTAACTGCCGACATGTGGACGTTAAGTCAAGTCATGAGCTATATGTGTATAACATGTTGTTTTGTTGGTGCAAACTGGAAATTGCAGAAAAGAATGATTTGGTTTTCCAAGGCACAAACCCCACACGGTGGAACAAATTTATTTAATATCATGTTAGAATACATGCAACATTGGGGTTTGCCAAAGAAGGTTTTCTCCATTACTTTAGACAATGCAACAAATAACAACTCGTGTGTGAGCTTCATCAAATCCATTAGGCTAAACAATGCAACAAAGAATTTGCTACCTTCTAAAGGAGATCTTTTACATGGTCAATGTGATTCCCATGTGATCAACCTCATGGGAAAGCATCAAGTTCGTTAGAAGCCCCCCACTCGGAAACAAAAATTGAAGGAAATAGTTACACAAGAAGGCATTGCTTGCAAAAAGAACCTATCTCTAGATGATACACACCATGAAGAGCTGAATGAATGTGGCAGTGATAGTGAACAAAAAGACACACATGCGGTCAGTACTAAAGATGTACAAGTCGGTGTTATAGGAAATTCTTCATCCATGGCTAGAATATGTCTACTTTCTATGTCATGTGTCACAGGATGTAAATTGTGCACTATAATCTAATGTCTTTAAGTACATTATGGTGGGAATATTATCATCATCAACTGTAAGCAGCGGTGACTAAGGGTCTACATGTGTTGCTTCAAGAGTTCAAACAACTCATGTCTCTTAATGCATATGTATTACCCAGCTCAAACAAATCAAAGAGAAAGCGGGTTCACCTGGTGAGTAGGCCAACTCTTTTGTGTAAACACTTCCTTACTTTTGACCTTTATTCACCCATGTAACTGTATATTACGGAAGATGCATCTATAGCTTTTGGAATTCTCCCATATGATGTAACCTGCATGTATTTTTTCTGTGGGGAAAGTTAGAATGCTCAAATGATGGCCTTACTGCAGGTCACTTGCCCAAGAAACAACAAATTGAACCAGTCATCAGTCCACTAGCAAAGCCGCAGGAAGAAACAGTAGCAGTCGAGCACGGCGTGACACACCAGCATGATGAACTAGATGCTATGAAGAAGGCCCTGACATGGCAGTAGCTAGAACATGAAGTTGTCAAGAAGGCCCTGGCAAAGCAACAACAAGAACGTGAAGCTATGAAGCGTCTCCTGCCAGATGTGCAACGTCAACTTGAATTTGTCAACAGTACCCTTCTAGAGCAGCAAAAAGTACTTGAAAATGTCAAGAATGCCCTGCCAGAGCAACAGGATGACATCAGTACAACCATATTCGATATATCAACAATGGCCTCCAAGAGCAACAGGAAAAACTTGCAGTCGTCCAGAAAGCAAAGGAAGAGAAAACTAAGGCTATCAAAAAGATATTGATGAAATTGATGCCCTAGTTAGGTACATCGTCAAGGTTGCCGTGCCAGGATGCCATGAAATTGAGTCATGTGTCTAATTTTATACTGTGGTTTTTTACCATGGCTGGTTATTGTAATGTCTAAGATAGTTTGTTTGAAAATTGTCAAGTTTGTGGTTTAATAAAAGTAGCGACATCTCAATTTGCTTTCAAATTCAAATTTTGCACAAATTCATATCAAGAAATTTCAAATATGCCCGCCAAATTTTGCAATATAAAACAAATTGATAGCGCATACAAACTGTGACGGTTATAGAAGCCGCCACCGGCGTCTGGTCCCACATGTAAGAAGCCACACCACCCAAGTATGGACCCGCCTACCAGCATCCACATCAGCACAACAATGGGCCCACATGTTAGAACCGTTGGGTCAGATGACACATCGCCACCGAAAAACGATGTCTGGTCCCACTTGTAAGCAGCCACGTCAGCATCTTCTGGGCCCATATGTCAGCAGCGTTAACTGGTGAAAACTGACGCCGATTTATTACTGACGGGACCGTCGGCGATAAAACCCATGACTGACCCACATGGAAGAAGCCACGTCAGCAACTATTGGCCCCAAGTGTTAGAATCTTTGTCCGGTCTAATCCATGGACCGATCACCGGTGATGAGATTATCGTCACCAAAAAGATCTTAGGTGACAAATTGGGCTATCATAGGTGACTGATGTCTACTACGCAACTTTATTCTTGTAGACTCGTGTTAGGCCTCCAAGCGCAGAGTTTTGTAGGACGGTAGCAACTTTCCCTCAAGTGGATGACCTAAGATTTGTCATTCCGTCGGAGGTGTAGGATGAAGATGGTCTCTTTCAAACAACCCTGCAACAAAATACAAGAAATCTCTTGTGTCCCCAACACACCTAATACAATGACAAATTGTATAGGTACACTAGTTCGGTGAAGAGATGGTGATAAAAGTGTAATATGGATGGTAGATATATATTTTTATAATCTGAATAAATAAAAACAGCAAGGTAGCAAATAGTAAACGGCACAAAAACGGTATTGCAATGCTTGAAAATGAGGCCTAGGATCCGTACTTTCGCTAGTGCAATCTCTCAACAATGCTAATATAATTGGACCATATAACCATCCCGCAACGTGCAACGAAGAATCACTCCAAAGTTCCTATCTAGCGGAGAACATACAAAGAAATCGTTTGTAGGGTACGAAACCACCTCGAAGCTATTCTTTCCCGATCGATCTATTCAAGAGTGTCGGGTGGTAGGTGCGACATATGACAACGGGTGGCTTATCATTGTGGGAGCCAGTAAGACGTCGCCGGTGCCTGGAAACGGGATGAGGCGAAGACATGCACGCCGGCGAATCTTACCCAGCTTCAGGGCTCTCCTTGGAGATAACACCCCTACTACTGCTCTGCGGGGTCTCCGCATGATCACTAGATGAGCGAGTGTCTACAAGATGCTCCTTGAGCTGTTTGGCGAGAAGAAGAAGAAGGGCACGGCTAGCTCTCCTCTCCTCTCTATGCGGTGTCTAAAACTAGCTCAGATCAACCCTTTGCATGGGTGCCCCGGGGGGTTTATATAGGCCCACCCCCCCCCCCGGGGGTACAATGGTAATCCGGCTGGGCGTGGGCCCTAGACGTCTGTGTCGACGCACGCCGGCTTCTGCGCCGGCTGCTGGGGCCCGCCGGCTGGTGGGTCCCACCGGCTGCCGGCTCCTGGGTCGACAGGCAGGCCCCACTATCAGGGGCCGTGTCGGTGGCTGGTTATTGTTGCTTAAAACCTGGTGACGAGGGCTTCGCCGAGGTGGGCGTGGCTACAGTGCCGCCGCCCGGCGGGCGATCGTTGTAGCCTCACCACGTCTTGTCTCCTTAATGGGGCGTCTCCTTCGAGGGAGGAGGCGAGCCGGCTATGGGGAGCCGGCCCTGTCTTGGGCCGACTGGGGGAGGCCTGGCCGCCTTCGGGTGTCTCTCTACCTGAAGGGGCCCACCGCCCGTGGGCCGCGCTGACAGCCCATCGTGGGTGGCATCAGGGTCAACATGGCAACAGTGCCGCGCCGGACGGGTCATGCCCACCCCGTACGATGCAGTGTGCCAGGCGTGCTCCGGGATTCGGGGGTGGCAGGCTTTACTATAGCCACGCCCCGCCACATCGCCGTTATGTGGATGCGGACTTCAAGGGTACGATCTTGACTGTTTTGTGGGAGCTGGCCTCTTGGAGTCGGCCTTCTTGCGGCCGGCTTCTTGGAGCCGGCCCTCCCGCGGCTTTCTTCATGAGGGCTAAAACCGGGCCGCCTTCCGATAGTCGGCCTAGGAGACAGCCGGCAAGGGGAAGGCGGCCCCACGTCTTGGATTCTTGAGGGCCGGATCGACTCGTAATTTTTTCAGAAGGGCCAAGGGGAGCCGGCTAGGCTACCCGTGGTCATTTACTCCGAAAGTAGTCCCCGAAGCTGATCGAGCTTCGAGGCTGACAAAGGGACGAGAAGCTTGGTCAGCTTCCTATCCTGAGGAGCCGGCTTTGCTTATGTGCGCCGTCTTCGGAAAGCTCCGTATCTTGTTGGCGGGAACGTGGGTCGGCCTGCGAGCTGACCGCGCGCCACCGCGCGGGCCACATGGCAAGGAAAACCTGCCAACGCACGCGCGCGATGGGACGCCGCCGCAGGCCCGGGCCCGCCACTTCTAGGCCTCGGCCCAAGCGCGGATCTTCTGCGGCCCACAACGGACCGTTTGCCTTCCCGCGGTGGTTTCATTACGTCACCGGGGCGCAATAATCGCGGGACGTGGGGGAGTGGGCGCAGTTGATCCCACGTTCCCCCACACCACGCCTCCTCGGCTCCACCATGCGGGTCTATAAGTAGGGGGAGGAGAGGGAGCGGCAGAGGCTCGCACGCTCTCCCTCGCTCCACCCTTTCTCACCTTCCTTCTCCTTCCTTCCGCCGCCGTAGCGACCCATCGCCGCGCGGCTCCGCCATCGGACCTCTCGGTTCCTTCGGTCCCGCCGTAGCGGGGTCGTGTGCGTCTCCACCGTCGCATCGCCTTGTTCCTCGCGTGTCGCCCCCATGGCGCTGTCGAGCTCGTGGGATGGCTCCAATGTCCATGAGGACCATGTTGAGTTCCTCCACCGGACGCGGCGTCTACCGGGCGAGAACTACGTGCGGGTTCGTCGTGCGCCGGCGAGGGAGATTTCGCCGGCACCAGAGGAGGGCGAGTGGGTGATCTTCCGCTCGCACTGCTTGCGCGGCTTCGGCCTCCCGGCGAGCGGATTCCTTCGCTCTTTTCTTGAGTTTTACCACCTCCAGCCGCATCATCTCACACCCAACACGGTGATGCTGCTATCGGCTTTTGTCACCCTGTGCGAGGGCTTTCTTGGGGTTCTCCCCACTCTCGAGCTCTGGGGAGAATTCTTCCAGTGCAAGCTCAGCACCGTTGTCGCGGGCGTGCCCGCCCCCTGCGGAGCCTTCATCGCCGTGAGGCGGACGGGCGAGAACAATCCGTTCCCGTCCATCCCGCTGATCCAGTCGGTGAAGCTCTGGCAGAAGTCCTATTTTTACGTGAAGAATGTCGCCCAGCAAGGTGACTTCATCAATTTGCCGGCTTACGTAGCCGGCCCGCCGGCTGGGAGGCAACCCTCGTGGAGCTTCAGGGCCAGGTCGTTGTCTCAGACCGGGAACGCAGCCGTCGCCCGGCTCCGGGTGATGATCCAGTCGGAGGGCCTGACCGGAGCCGACCTGGTGGCCGCCTTCATGGAGCGCCGAGTACTTCCGCTCCAAGGCCGGCCTCACATGATTTGTCAGATGAGCGGCCGCTTCGACCCGTGCCGGCTGAGCACCAGGGAGATGCCTCATGCCGAGGTGTCTTACATGGTGAACTACATCTCCAACTGCAAGCTCGCCGAGGATTGGCGATACGGCAAGGGGCCGTATTCTCGCGCCAACCCTCCGCCTGCTGTAAGTTTTTCTTCTTTTCTTCCTTTTTGTAGCCGGCCTCATGATGGCCGACTTCTGATCAATTGGTTTGCCCTTGGCAGAACCCTCTTCTTTCGCCGACAGCCGGGGCCACAGGGGTAGAGTGCCAGCTCCTCCCCGACCGCATGGTGGACGACGTCGGCGATCGGGACCTGGGAGCGGCCGCCATGGAAGATGCCATCGTGGGGGAAGGCGACGAGGCAGGCGGCGCGGGGCTCGGGGCCTCGAGAACTGGGCAGACGATGACGAGGTCGAAGTCGTTCCGCACCGTCAGCCGGCGCTTGATCATCAAGGCGCGGGCCCATCTGCCGCGTCGGCTGCCCGTGGCGGCGCGCAGAAACGCCGGGCCGCGTCGACCTACTTCGGCAGCCGGCCAAAGAAATCCAAGGGTTCCATGGCGGCGACCAAGCGGGATGAGGTGGCCGGGAAGGCGTCCCGCTTCCGCAAGGCAGTGAAACAGCCGCAAGCGATCTCGGCGTAAGCGTCAGACGTCTTGTATTTTTGTTGTCCTCTTTGATTGAGGCTCTTCTAAACTTTTCTTTGCTCGCCGGGCAGGGCACCGCTTTCCCTCGAGCGAGGTCCTGGCGGCTCCGTAGTCGGGCCGACTGGAGGGTCCTCAGGCTCCCGCCGCGTAGATCCCCGCGCCGACCTCATGGAGGCCATGCAGCGGAATGCACGGGAGGCGCGGGAGGAGCGGGAGGCGGCGGAGCGAAGGACCGCCCAGGCGGCGAAGGAGCAGGCCGACGCGGCGGCCAAGGCCCGGGCGGAGGCGGCGGCCGCGGAGAGGGAGGCGGAGGCCTCGCGCAACCAGCCTCCGCAGCTCGTCGTTCCCCTCCGTGCCGTGGCCCCCGACATCCCCGTGCCCCCGTCGGAGGAGGTCGACCGAGACCCACCGGTGATGGAGAGGAGGGAGGACCATGTGGTCTTCGTGGAGGAAGCGCCGCAGACGGCGCCGACTGGAAAGGGCCAAAGCAGCCGACCAGCCGCGGCGCCAGAGCAGCCGGCCGGGGGCGAGCCGGAGGCAGGAGCCAGCTTTGAGGTGCAACCGGCATTTCGCCGGCGCGCAGGGGGAACTACCTCCGCGCCGGAGCCGCACAGAGCTGCGGGCGCCAGCCAGACGGCAGAGGCCCTGGAGGCGGCCAGCACCAGCACATCCGAGTGGATGCCCAGCGGGGGGACGACCGAGCTGAATACAGCGGCCCAGGAGGTCCGGAACCGGCTTCAAGCCCAGGCCGCTTCGCTGCAGCGATATACCCAAGAGTTCCTCATGACGCGGGCCGTCATCCGGGTGAGCCTTCTGGCCTTGGTTGTTTTGCTTTTTTTATTTCTTCTGTGGGGGCGCGTCAGCGCACCCATTGGGTGTAGTCCCCGAGTTCAGAGTCGGCTACTGAGCAGGCGGCTTGGAACTTACTAGGTCCTGACAACTATCTTATTCTTGCGTCCTGTCTGATCTTCCAGGAATACCATAACCTTCGCGCTGCTGCCTTCAACTCCCAGGCTCAGGAGCTGGGCCAGAAAACCGAGGACCTGATCAACAGCCGGAGTGCGTGCTTTGTCTCGTTTATCTCCTGTGGGGGCGCGTCAGCGCACCCACTGGGTGTAGCCCCCGAGATTCTGGCCGACTGCTGAGCAGTCGGGTCGGATCTTCCCTGACGACTTCTTCCTTATTGATTTTTCCTTTGTCCTCATGCTTGCAGGAGCCAATGCCGACTTGAGGGAGCAGCTCAGCGGGGCCCAGACCGCCCTTCGCGCCAAGGAAGCCGAGTGCAGCGCCTTAGTCCTGGAGCGTGACCGCCTAGCCAAGAAGTTGGCCAACCAGGAGGAGAGCCACAAGGCGGCCCTGAAGAAGGCGCAGGACAGCGAGGACGCCCTCAAAGCTGAGTTCGAGACCGAAGCGGCGGGCTGGGCTGAGGCAAAACAAGCGCTGAGCGAGGGCTACGGTCGGGTTGAGGATCTGATCGATGGTAAGCCGCCTTCCTCACTCTTTGCTTGCCGCTTGCCCCCTGATTTGTGTTCTGACTTGTGTTGCCTTGTGCTGCTTTTTGTTCTTTGTGCAGACTACTTCCCCGGCTACTCCGTCTTTGCCACCCAGACCATCGAGGCCCACCGCGAGGCGCGCCGGCAGGCGGGGGCTGAAATCGCGCCGGACGCGAGCCAGACGCTTGAGGAGCAACTCTTGGCGGTCCAAGCCCGGCTGCAGCCGGCTCACCGCATGCTCCGCCGCCTCCAGCGCGCCGGGGCGCAGGTGTTGGCCGCCCTCTGGCTAGGCAAAACGATTCCCCGCACCCCGAGTCGGACTGCCGACTGGCTAGAGGTTGCGGTTGGCTGCTTCGAGGCCTGGAAAGCATCGGCAGCCCAGCTTGGAGCTGGGCGGGCGCTGGAGTTCGCCCGAGCCTGGTATCCTAGGCTGAACCTGGACCAGCTGCGCACCTTGCGGCTGGAAGCCGACGAGGAGATGGAGGAGGTGCGGCCAGCTATCGCTCAGCGCGCCTCGACGATCGCCGAGTGCACTGACATCAGCGCCTTTGCTCCTGAGATAAATGACGACAGCGTTGCCCAGCCGGAGGAATGGTTCGGGCTGAACCCGGCAGAGGGTGAGGACTCGGCGGAGGAGATCGCCTCCAGTGATGAAGGTGAAGACAAAGAAGGAGAAGAGGGCGAAGACGTCGAGCCGTCCGATGAAGCGGCCAGCCAGCCTCAGCCTGACCGTGCCTCCAGCAACGAGGCGCGTGCTAGCGCGCCCTCTGCGGGAGGTGGTGATCATGCCGAGGTTCGCCAGCCGGCCACTCTCCAGCCAGCACTGCCGTCTCTACCGACCTGCCCGACTCGCCAGTCGCTCCCTTGGCTTAATCTGCCGTCCTTGCTTTTCCTGCTTGTTACTCTTTGAACATTTTTTATTAAACTTGCGCTGTTCCACCCACTGGGGGTGTATTCAAACTATGTTGAATGCTGGCCTTTCGAGGGCCTTTTGTATAAATATGATTGTGTGTGTGTTTGGCTTCCATTCGCGTATGCTTTTTATCCTTAGGTTGTTTCCTTTGCCGCCTTCCCCTGGTTGCTGCCTTCTCAACCAGCAGCTGTTCTGCAGCCTGTGGCTAGGAAGGACTTGGCTATATTTATATTTTTTGGGGGGGGGGAGGCAAGTACTCGAGCTTTCTTAGATTGAAGCGAGGTGAATGGAAGCCGGCCGGCCGGCTACTCTGGTAGTCGGTCGGTGGTGGGAGAGAAACCGGCTTTTGTTATATTAGTCCGTTAGTCCCTAGCCGTTTTTTGTGTGGGCGTCCTTTCCTGCCTTTAACTCTTGCCAGCCGAACAGCCGGTTCTTCGAACTGTGACTTTTGGCAAGAGAAGGCTTGGGTGCCGGCACACTACTTGTCTGACCGCGGGTAGGACTTCTAATATAACTCAAGGCGGCCAGTCCCCGGGTCGACTAGTCGAACCCGGTGCCGGACGAAAAAAGTGAATGTAATGACATGATCATAAGCATGATACTCTTCATTCATAGATAAAAGATGGCAGTCCCCGAGCTCTCCTCGGGGGGCCTATTGTCTCATACTTAGTACAAAAGTTAGCATGATACATACTGCATTTTAACTGTAAAATCTTCGGATGAGGTTGATGTTCCATGGTCGTTCCGACTCCTTACCGGAGTCATCTCTCTTTCATACCTTCGGCTTCTTCCGGCTATGGTAGCGGCGCAAGCCCTGCTGGTAGATGGCGGACCGGCTGAGGGCTAATAGCCGGCCTTCTTCCAGCAGATCGACACCGTCTTCTCGTGCTTCCTTGGCCTCCGCCTCCGTGTACATGGTTACCCGAGGCGAGTCGAACTCGATGTCAGTTGGGATGACCGCCTCGGCACCATACATGAGGAAGAAAGGAGTGAAGCCGGTTGACTTGTTTGGGGTAGTGCGCAGACTCCAGAGGACGGCCGGTAGCTCATCGAGCCAACAGCCAGCCGAACGTTCCAGTGGTACGACCAGTCGGGGCTTGATGCCGGAAAGGATGAGGTCATTGGCTCGCTCGACTTGGTCGTTTGACTGCCGGTGGGCAACGGACACTAAGTCCAACCGGATGCCCTGCGTCGCACAGAAACGTGCCAATGCTCCCTTGGCGAAATTCGTGCCGTTGTCGGTGATGATGCTGTGTGGCACGCTGTACCGAGTTGTTATATCTGCGATGAATGTCACGGCAGTCGGCCCATTCAGCTTCTTGATCGGCTTTGCCTCAATCCATTTGGTGAATTTGTCCACGGCGACAGGCAGATGTGTCATGCCGCCGCGCGCCGTCTTGAATGGGCCCACCATGTCCAGTCCCCAAACGGCGAAGGGCCAAGTGAGGGGAATGGTTTTGAGTGCCGAAGCCGGCATGTGTTGCTTGGAGCTGAAGACTTGGCACCCTTTGCAATGTTTAACTAACTCCTTGGCGTCATCCAAAGTAGTCGGCCAAAAGAACCCATGGCGGAAAGCTTTGGCGACGAGTGATCTTGAGGCCGCATGGTGGCCGCATTCTCCTTGGTGGATGTCTCTGAGGATTGCAATTCCCTTCTCTTGCTCGATGCATCGCTAGAAGACTCCAGTGACACTGCGCCTGACGAGCTCTCTGTTGACGATTGTGTATGCTCCGGCTCGGTGTTGGACCCGTCTTGCCTCTGTTTCGTCAGCCGACAGATCTTGGTTTATTAGAAAGTTGAGGATGGACTAGGCCCATGATGGAGCTGCGACTTCTTCTATTGCCAACACGGCTACTGCGACCAGGGCGGGCGGGCTGGGTGGTGAAATGCTGGAGTCGGCCGCCGCCTATTGTGTTGGTGCAGTCCCCGGGCCGACTACCGTAGTCCTCGGGCTGGGTGTGGCAGTCCTCGGGTCAGGCGTAACTACGGAAGTCCCCGGGTCACCTGCTTGGTTCTTCTAGCCGGACCCAGCTGCGTCGGGGTCAGGCGGCACGAAGATGGAATCGGACTCTAGAGACGGCTTGAGGAGGCGTTGCAGAGAGACACCGGTTGGTATTGTCTGCCGAGTGGAGCCTATTCGACCCAGGGTATCAGCTGGCTCGTTGTCGGCTCGCGGTACATGGAGGAACTCGCATCCTTCAAAGTATCCGCTGATCTGCTGAATGAGGAAGCGGTAGCTTGCCATATTTGCGTCCTTGGCATCCCAGTCGCCGGATGATTGCTGGACTACCAAGTCCGAGTCGCCGTAACATAGGATCCGGCGTATGCCGAGCTCTTTGGCAAGCCGGAGCCCGTGTATGAGCGCCTCGTGCTCGGCCACGTTGTTGGAGGCGGCAAAGTGAATTTGCAGCATGTATCTGAGCTTGTCGCCTTTGGGAGAGGTGAGGATGATGCCGGCTCCCAAGCCGGTGCGCATCTTGGACCCGTCGAAGTGCATGCGCCAATGAGTGGAGTCGGGGGCTGGCAGCAGGTACTGGGTCTCGGCCCAGTCGACGAGGAAGTCGGCCAATGCTTGGGACTTCATGGCGGTGCGAGGCTGGTAGAAGATCGTGTAGGGGGCCAGCTCGATGGCCCATTTCGCCACCCGGCCGGATGCATCCCGGCTGCCTATGATCTCGGCAAGCGGGGCGGTGCATATGACCGTGATGGGGTGCTCTTGGAAGTAGGGCTTCAGCTTCTTGGCAGCGAAGTACACGCCATAGCACATCTTCTGGTAGTGCGGGTAGTTCTGCTTCGAGGTAGACAGCACCTCACTCAAATAGTACACCGGCCTCTGGACCGGCTGGGCTCGGCCCTCTTCTGGGCGCTGGACTACGATGACGGTGCTGACCACCCGGGTGGTTGCAGCAATGTAGAGGAGCATGGGTTCTTTCTCAGTCGGCGCCGCCAGGACAGGCAGCGTGGCCAGCATCTTCTTCAGCTCGTGAAAAGCTTGGTCGGCTTGGTCGTTCCACTCGAAGTGAGTGGTCTTCTTCATGAGGCGGTAGAGGGGGAGAGCTTTCTCTCCGAGCTGGCTGATGAAGCGGTTCAGGGAGGCCATGTTGGAAATATGCCCTAGAGGCAATAATAAAAGCATTATTATTATATTTCCTTGTTCATGATAATTGTCTTTTATTCATGCTATAATTGTGTTATCCAGAAATCGTAATACATGTGTGAATAAATAGACACCAACATGTCCCTAGTAAGCCTCTAGTTGACTAGCTCGTTGATCAACAGATAGTCATGGTTTCCTGACTATGGACATTGGATGTCATTGATAACGAGATCACATCATTAGGAGAATGATGTGATGGACAAGACCCAATCCTAAACATAGCACAAGATCGTATAGTTCGTTTGCTAGAGTTTTTCCAATGTCAAGTATCTTTTCCTTAGACCATGAGATCGTGTAACTCCCGGATACTATAGGAGTGCTTTGGGTGTACCAAACGTCACAACGTAACTGGGTGACTATAAAGGTATACTACGGGTATCTCCGAAAGTGTCTGTTGGGTTGACACGGATCAAGACTGGGATTTGTCACTCCGTATGATGGAGAGGTATCTCTGGGCCCACTCGGTAATGCATCATCCCAATGAGCTCAAAGTGACCAAGTGTCTGGTCACGGGATCATGCATTACGGTACGAGTAAAGTGACTTACCGGTAACGAGATTGAACGAGGTATTGGGATACCGGCGATCGAATCTCGGGGAAGTAACGTACCGATTGACAAAGGGAATTGTATACGGGGTTGCCTGAATCCTCGACATCGTGGTTCATCCGATGAGATCATCGAGGAACATGTGGGAGCCAACATGGGTATCCAGATCCCGCTGTTGGTTATTGACCGGAGAGCCATCTTGGTTATGTCTACATGTCTCCCGAACCCGTAGGGTCTACACACTTAAGGTTCGGTGACGCTAGGGTTGTAGGGATATGAATATGCAGTAACCCGAAAGTTGTTCAGAGTCCCGGAGGAGATCCCAGACGTCACGAGGAGTTCCGGAATGATCCGGAGGAAAAGAATTATATATATAGGGAGTGCTATTTCGGCCATCGGGACAAGTTTCGGGGTCACTGGTATTGTACTGGGACCACCGGAAGGGTCCCGGGGGTCCACCGGGTGGGGCCTGTTGGAAATATGCCCTAGAGGCAATAATAAATTAAATATTATTATATTTCCTTGTTCATGATAATCGTTTATTATCCATGCTAGAATTGTATTGATAGGAAACTCAGATACATGTGTGGATACATAGACAACACCATGTCCCTAGTAAGCCTCTAGTTGACTAGCTCGTTGATCAATAGATGGTTACGGTTTCCTGACCATGGACATTGGATGTCATTGATAACGGGATCACATCATTAGGATAATGATGTGATGGACAAGACCCAATCCTAAGCATAGCACAAGATTGTGTAGTTCGTATGCTAAAGCTTTTCTAATGTCAAGTATCATTTCCTTAGACCATGAGATTGTGCAACTCCCGGATACCGTAGGAATACTTTGGGTGTGCCAAACGTCACAACGTAACTGGGTGGCTATAAAGGTACACTACAGGTATCTCCGAAAGTGTCTGTTGGGTTGGCACGAATCGAGACTGGGATTTGTCACTCCGTGTGATGGAGAGGTATCTCTGGGCCCACTCGGTAGGACATCATCATAATGTGCACAATGTGATCAAGGAGTTGATCACGGGATGATGTGTTACAGAACGAGTCAAGAGACTTGCCGGTAACGAGATTGAACAAGGTATCGGGATACCGACGATCGAATCTCGGGCAAGTACAATACCGCTAGACAAAGGGAATTGCATACGGGATTGATCGAATCCTCGACATCGTGGTTCATCCGATGAGATCATCGTGGAGCATGTGGGAGCCAGCATGGGTATCCAGATCCCACTGTTGGTTATTGATCGGAGAGTCATCTCGGTCATGTCTGCATGTCTCCCGAACCCGTAGGGTCTACACACTTAAGGTTCGATGACGCTAGGGTTATAAGGAAAAGATATACGTGGTTACTGAATGTTGTTCGGAGTCCCGGATGAGATCCCGGACGTTACGAGGAGTTCCGGAATGGTCCGGAGGTAAAGATTTATATATGGGAAGTCCTGTTTTGGTCACCGGAAAAGTTTCGGGTTTTATCGGTAACGTACCGGGACCACCGGGAGGGTCCCGGGGGTCCACCAAGTGGGGCCACAAGCCCCGGAGGGCTGCATGGGCCAAGTGTGGGAGGGGACCAGCCCCAGGTGGGCTGGTGTGCCCCCCCACAAGGGCCCAAGGCGCCTAAGGGGAGGAGGGGGGCAAACCCTAAGGGCAGATGGGCCTTAGGGCCCATACCTGGTGCGCCTCCCTCTCCCCCTCCACCTAGCCGCCACCCAGATGGGATCTGGGGGCTGCCGCCACCCCTAGGGAGGGAACCCTAGGTGGGGGCGCAGCCCCTCCCCTTCGCCTATATATACTTGAGGTTTGGGCTGCCCAAGACACACGAGTTCCTCTCCTTCTTGGCGCAGCCCTACCCCTCTCCCTCCTCATCTCTTGCGGTGCTTGGCGAAGCCCTACTGGAGTACCACGCTCCTCCACCACCACCACGCCGTTGTGCTACTACTGGATGGAGTCTTCCTCAACCTCTCCCTCTCTCCTTGCTGGATCAAGGCATGGGAGACGTCACCGGGTTGTACGTGTGTTGAACACGGAGGTGCCGTCCGTTCGGCACTAGGATCTCCGGTGATTTGGATCACGACGAGTACGACTCCTTCAACCCCGTTCTCTTGAACGCTTCCACTTAGTGATCTACAAGGGTATGTAGATGCACTCTCCTTCCCCTCGTTGCTAGTTTCTCCATAGATAGATCTTGGTGACACGTAGGAAAATTTTGAATTTCTGCTATGTTCCCCAATAGTGGTATCAGAGCTAGGTCTATTGCGTAGATTCTATGCACGAGTAGAACACAAAGTAGTTGTGGGCGTCAATATTGTCAATTATCTTGACGTTACTAGTCTTATCTTGATTCGGCGGCATTGTGGGATGAAGCGGCCCGGACCGACCATACACGTACTCTTACGTGAGACTGGTTCCACCAACTGACATGCACTAGTTGCATAAGGTGGCTAGCGGGTGTCTGTCTCTCCCACTTTAGTCGGATCGGATTCGATGAAAAGGGTCCTTATGAAGGGTAAATAGCAATTGGCATATCACGTTGTGGTTTTTGCGTAGGTAAGAAACGTTCTTGCTAGAAACCCATAGCAGCCACGTAAAACATGCAAACAACAATTAGAGGACGTCTAACTTGTTTTTGCAGGGTATGCTATGTGATGTGATATGGCCAAAGGATGTGATGAATGATATATGTGATGTATGAGATGATCATGTTCTTGTAATAGGAATCACGACTTGCATGTCGATGAGTATGACAACCGGCTGGAGCCATAGGAGTTGTCTTAATTTATTTATGACATCGTGTCAACATAAACGTCATGTAATTACTTTACTTTATTGCTAACCGTTAGCTGTAGTAGTAGAAGTAATAGTTGGCGAGACAACTTCATGAAGACACGATGATGGAGATCATGATGATGGAGATCATGGTGTCATGCCGGTGACAATGATGATCATGGAGCCCCGAAGATGGAGATCAAAAGGAGCAATATGATATTGGCCATATCATGTCACTATTTGATTGCATGTGATGTTTATCATGTTTATACATCTTATTTGCTTAGAACAACGGTAGTAAATAAGATGATCCCTCATTAAAATTTCAAGAAAGTGTTCCCCCTAACTGTGCACCGTTGCGAAAGTTCATCGTTTTGAAGCACCACGTGATGATCGGGTGTGATAGATTCTTACGTTCGAATACAACGGGTGTTGACGAGCCTAGCATGTACAGAGACATGGCCTCGGAACACATGCAAAACACTTAGGTTGACTTGACGAGCCTAGCATGTACAGACATGGCCTCGGAACACAAGAGACCGAAAGGTCAAGCATGAGTCGTATGGTAGATACGATCAACATGAAGATGTTCACCGATGATGACTAGTTCGTCTCACGTGATGATCGGACACGGCCTAGTTGACTCGGATCATGTAATCACTTAGATGACTAGCGGGATGTCTATCTGAGTGGGAGTTCATAAGATGAACTTAATTATCCTGAACATAGTCAAAAGATCTTTGCAAATTATGTCGTAAGCTCGCGCTTTAGTTCCACTGTTTAGATATGTTCCTAGAGAAAATATAGTTGAAAGTTGACAGTAGCAATTATGCGGACAGTAGAAGGCTTATGTCCTTAATGCACCGCTCGGTGTGCTGGACCTCGAATGTGGTCTGTGGATGTTACGAACATCTGACATACACGTTTTGATGACTACATGATAGTTCAGTAATGTTAAATGGTTTAGAATTGAGGAACCGAAGACATTTTCGAAACGTCGCGAAACATATGAGATGTTTCGAGGGCTGAAATTGGGATTTCAGGCTCGTGCCCACGTCAAGAGGTATAAGACCTCCAACGATTTTCTTAGCCTGCAAACTAAGGGAGAAAAGCTCAATCGTTGAGCTTGTGCTCAGATTGTCTGAGTACAATAATCACTTGAATCGAGTGGGAGTTGATCTTCCAGATAAGATAGTGATGTTTTTCCAAAGTCATTGCCACCAAGCTGCTAGAGCTTCGTGATGAACTATAACATATCAGGGATAGATATGATGATTCTTGAAATATTCACGATGTTTGACACCGCGAAAGTAGAAATCAAGAAGGAGCATCAATTGTTGATGGTTAGTGAAACCACTAGTTTCAAGAAGGGCAAGGGAAAGAAGGGATACTTCATGAAACGGCAAATCAGTTGCTGCTCTAGTGGAGAAACCCAAGGTTGAACCCAAACCCGAGACTGAGTGCTTCTGTAATAAGGGAAATAGCCACTAGAGCAGAATTACCCTAGATACTTGGTAGATGAGAAGGTTGTCGACAGAAGTATATTGGATATGCATTATAATGTGTACTTTACTAGTACTCCTAGTAGCACCAGGGTATTAGATACCGGTTCAGTTGCTAAATGTTAGTAAACTCGAAATAAAAGGCTGCGGAGTAAACGGAGACTAGCTAAAGGTGAGCTGGCAATATGTGTTGGAAGTTTTTCCAAGCTTGATGTGATCAAGCATCGCACGCTCCCTCTACCATCGAGATTGGTGTTTGTGTTGAGCATAGACATGATTGGATTATGTCTATCACAATACGGTTATTCATTTAAGGAGAATAATGGTTACTCTGTTCATTTGAATAATACCTTCAATGGTCTTGCACCTAAAATGAATGGTTTATTGAATCTTTATCGTAGTGATACACATGTTCATGCCAAAAGATATAAGATAGTAATGATAGTACCACCTACTTGTGGCACTGCCACGTAAGTCATATCGGAATAAAACGCATGAAGAAGCTCCATGTTGATGGATCTTTGGGCTCACTCGTTTTTTTGAAAAGTTTGAGACATGCGAACCATATCTATTGGTGTATATGCATGAAGAAACTCCATGCAAATGGACCGTTTGGACTCACTTGATTTTGAATCACTTGAGACATGCAAGTCATACCACATGGGCAAGATGACTGAATGCCTCGTTTTCAGTAAAATGGAACTAGAAAGCAACTTGTTGGAAGTAATACATCTTGATGTGCGCAGTCCAATGAGTGCTGAGGCATGTAGTGGATATCGTTATGTTCTTACTTCACAGATGATTTGAGTAGATACTGAGTATATTTACTTGATGAAACATAAGTCTGAATTATTGAAAGGTTCAAGTAATTTCAGAGTGAAGTTGAACATCATCGTGATAAGAGGATAAAATGTCTATGATATGATCGTAGAGATGAATATCTGAATTATGAGTTTGGCACAGAATTAAGACATTGTGGAAATTGTTTCACAACCAATACAGCCTGGAACACCATAGTGTGATGGTGTGTCCGAACATCATAACTGCACCCTATTGGATATGATGCATACCATGATGTCTCTTATCGAATTACCACGATAGTTTATGGGTTAGGCATTAGAGACAGCCACATTCACTTTAAATCGGGCACCACGTAATTCCGATGAGATGACACCGTATGAACTATGGTTTAGAGAAACCTAAGCTGTCATTTCTTAAAAGTTTGGGGCTGCGACACTTATGTGAAAAAGTTTCAGGTTGATGAGCTCGAACCCAAAGCGGATAAATGCATCTTCATAGGACACCCAAAACAGTTGGGTATACCTCCTGTCTCAGATCTGAAAGCAATAGGGATTGTTTCTAGAATCGGGTCCTTTCTCGAGGAAAAGTTTCTCTCGAAGGAATTGAGTGGGAGGATGGTGGAGACTTGATGAGGTTATTGAACCGTCACTTCAACTAGTGTATAGCAGAGCACAAAGAGTTGTTCCTGTGGCACCTACACCAATTGAAGTGGAAGCTTATGATATTAATCATGAGACTTCGGATCAAGTCACTCTCAAACCTCGTAGGACGACAAGGATACGTGCTACTTCAGAGTGGTACGTAATCCTGTCTTGAAAGTCATGTTGCTAGACAACAATGAACCTGCGAGCTATGGAGAAGCGATGGTGGGCCTCCGATAAATGGCTCGAGGCCATAAAATCCGAGAGAGGATCCATGTATGAAAACAAAGTGTAGACTTTGGCAGAACGGCTCAATGGTCGTAAGGCTGTTGAGTACAGATGGATTTTAAAAGGAAGACAGACAATGATGGTAAATGTCACCATTAAGAAAGCTCGAATTGTCGTTAAGATGTTTCCCGACAAGTTCAAGGAGTTGACTACGGTGAGACTTTCTCACTCGTAGCGATGCTAAGAGTCCGTTGGAATTATATTAGCAGTCACTGCATTATTAATGAAATCTTGCAGATAGGATGTCAAAAACATAGTTTCCTCACAATTTTTGAGGAAAGGTTGTATGTGATACAACCAGAAGGTTTTAACAATCCTAAAAGATGCTAACAAGTATGCAAAGCTCTAGCAATCCTTCTAAGGACTGGAGTAAGCATCTCGGAGATGGAATATACACTTTGATGATGATCAAAGATTTTGGGTGTATACAAAGTTTATGAGAAACTTGTATTTCCAAAGAAGTGAGTGGGAGCACTATAGAATTTCTGATGAATATATGTTGTTGACATATTGTTGATCAGAAATGACGTAGGATTTCTGGAAAGCATATAGGGTTATTTGAAAGTGTTTTTCAATGAAAAGCCTGGATTAAGCTACTTGAACATTGAGCATCAAGATCTATAAGGATAGATCAAAATGCTTAATGGTACTTTCAAATGAGCACATACCTTGACATGATTTTGAAGGAGTTCAAAATGGATCGGCAAAGAAGGAGTTCTTGGCTGTGTTATAAGGTGTGAACATTGAGTAAGACTCGAAACCTGACCGCGGCAGAATAGAGAGAAAGGACGAAGGTCGTCCCCTATGCTTTAGACGTAGGCTCTATAGTATGCTATACTGTGTACCGCACCTGAAGTGTGCCTTGCCATGAGTCAGTCAAGGGGTACAAGAGTGATCCAAGAATGGATCACAGGACATCGGTCAAAGTTATCCTTAGTAACTAGTGGACTAAGGAATTTTCTCGATTATGGAGGTGGTAAAAGAGTTCGTCGTATAGGGTTACGCCGATGCAAACTTTGACACTAATCCAGATTATTCTGAGTAGTAAACTGGATTCGTATAGTAGAACAGTTATTTGGAATAAGCTCCAAATAGAACATGGTAGCTACATCTAGGAGATGACATAGAGATTTGTAAAGCACACACGAATCTGAAAGATTCAGACCCGTTGACTATAACATCTCTCACAAGCATAACATGATCAAACCCAGAACTCATTGAGTGTTAATCACATGGTAATGTGAACTAGATTATTGACTCTAGTAAACTCTTTGGGTGTTAGTCACATGGGGATGTGACCTTGAGTGTTAATCACATAGCGATGTGAACTGGATTATTGACTCTAGTGCAAGTGGGAGACTGTTGGAAATATGCCCTAGAGGCAATAATAAATTAGTTATTATTATATTTCCTTGTTCATGATAATCTTTTATTATCCATGCTAGAATTGTATTGATAGGAAACTCAGATACATGTGTGGATACATAGACAACACCATGTCCCTAGTAAGCCTCTAGTTGACTAGCTCGTTGATCAATAGATGGTTACGGTTTCCTGACCATGGACATTGGATGTCGTTGATAACGGGATCACATCATTAGGAGAATGATGTGATGGACAAGACCCAATCCAAAGCATAGCCCAAGATCGTGTAGTTCGTATGCTAAAGCTTTTCTAATGTCAAGTATCATTTCCTTAGACCATGAGATTGTGCAACTCCCGGATACCGTAGGAATACTTTGGGCGTGCCAAACATCACAACGTAACTGGGTGGCTATAAAGGTACACTACAGGTATCTCCGAAAGTGTCTGTTGGGTTGGCACGAATCGAGACTGGGATTTGTCACTCCGTGTGACGGAGAGGTATCTCTGGGCCCACTCGGTAGGACATCATCATAATGTGCACAATGTGATCAAGGAGTTGATCACGGGATGATGTGTTACGGAACGAGTAAAGAGACTTGCCGGTAACAAGATTGAACAAGGTATCGGGATACCGACGATCGAATCTCGGGCAAGTACAATACCGCTAGACAAAGGGAATTGCATACGGGATTGATCGAATCCTCGACATCGTGGTTCATCCAATGAGATCATCGTGGAGCATGTGGGAGCCAGCATGGGTATCCAGATCCCGCTGTTGGTTATTGACCGGAGAGTCATCTCGGTCATGTCTGCATGTCTCCCGAACCCGTAGGGTCACACACTTAAGGTTCGATGACGCTAGGGTTATAAGGAAAAGATATACGTGGTTACCGAATGTTGTTCGGAGTCCCGGATGAGATCCCGGACATCACGAGGAGTTCTGGAATGGTCCGGAGGTAAAGATTTATATATGGGAAGTCCTGTTTTGGTCACCGGAAAAGTTTCGGGTTTTATCGGTAACGTACCGGGACCACCGGGAGGGTCCCGGGGGTCCACCAAGTGGGGCCACAAGCCCCGGAGGGCTGCATGGGCCAAGTGTGGGAGGGGACCAGCCCTAGGTGGGCTGGTGCGCCCCCCACAAGGGCCCAAGGCGCCTAAGGGGAGGAGGGGGGCAAACCCTAAGGGCGGATGGGCCTTAGGGCCCATACCTGGTGCGCCTCCCTCTCCCCCTCCACCTGGCCGCCACCCAGATGGGATTTGGGGGCTGCCGCCACCCCTAGGGAGGGAACCCTAGGTGGGGGCGCAGCCCCTTCCCTTCCCCTATATATACTTGAGGTTTGGGCTGCACAAGACACGCGAGTTCCTCTCCTTCTTGGCACAGCCCTACCCCTCTCCCTCCTCGTCTCTTGCGGTGCTTGGCGAAGCCCTGCTGGAGTACCACGCTCCTCCACCACCACCACGCCATTGTGCTACTGCTGGATGGAGTCTTCCTCAACCTCTCCCTCTCTCCTTGCTGGATCAAGGCATGGGAGACGTCACCGGGCTGTACGTGTGTTGAACGCGGAGGTGCCGTCCGTTCGGCACTAGGATCTCCGGTGATTTGGATCACAACGAGTACGACTCCTTCAACCCCGTTCTCTTGAACGCTTCCGCTTAGTGATCTACAAGGGTATGTAGATGCACTCTCCTTTCCCTCGTTGCTAGTTTCTCCATAGATAGATCTTGGTGACACGTAGGAAAATTTTGAATTTCTGCTACGTTCCCCAACAGGGCCACCTATCCCGGAGGACCCCATGGGCTGAAGTGGGAGGGGAACCAGCCCCTAGTGGGCTGGTGCGCCCCCCTTGGGCCTTCCCCTTGCGCCTAGGGTTGGGAACCCTAGGGTGGGGGCGCCCCACTTGCCTTGGGGGGCACTCCACCCCCCTTGGCCGCCGCCCCCTTGGGAGATTGGATCTCTAGGGCCGGCGCCCCCCCCCCTTGGGGACCCTATATATAGAGGGGGGAAGGGAGGGCAGCCTCACCCATGCCCCTGGCGCCTCCCTCTCCCCTCCAACACCTCCTCCTCCTCCTCCTCTGTAGAGCTCGGCGAAGCCCTGTCGGAGTACTGCTTCTCCACCAACACCACGCCGTCGTGCTGCTGCTGGAGCCATCTTCCTCAACCTCTCCTTTCCCCTTGCTGGATCAAGAAGGAGGAGACGTCACGCTGACCGTACGTGTGTTGAACGCGGAGGTGCCGTCCGTTCGGCGCTAGGATCTCTGGTGATTTGGATCACGTCAAGTACGACTCCCTCATCCCCGTTCTTTGAACGCTTCCGCTCGCGATCTACAAGGTATGTAGATGCATCCGATCACTCGTTGCTAGATGAACTCATAGATGGATCTTGGTGAAACCGTAGGAAATTTTTTGTTTTCTGCAACGTTCCCCAATAGTGGCATCATGAGCTAGGTCTATGCGTAGTTCTCTTTGCACGAGTAGAACACAATTTGTTGTGGGCGTAGATGTTGTCAACTTTCTTGCCGCTACTAGTCTTATTTTGCTTCAGAGGTATTGTGGGATGAAGCGGCCTGGACCAACCTTACACGTACGCTTACGTGAGACCGGTTCCACCGACTAACATGCACTAGTTGCATAAGGTGGCTGGCGGGTGTCTGTCTCTCCCACTTTCGTTGGAGCAGATTCGATGAAAAGGGTCCTTATGAAGGGTAAATAGAAGTTGACAAATCACGTTGTGGCTTTCACGTAGGTAAGAAAACGTTTTTGCTAGAACCCTATTGCAGCCACGTAAAACTTGCAACAACAATTAGAGGACGTCTAACTTGTTTTTGCAGCAAGTGTTTTGTGATGTGATATGGCCAAAGTTGTGATGAATGATGAATGATATATATGTGATGTATGAGATGTTCATGCTATTGTAATAGGAATCACGACTTGCATGTCGATGAGTATGACAACCGGCAGGAGCCATAGGAGTTGTCTTTATTTTTGTATGACCTGCGTGTCATTGAGAAACGCCATGTAAATTACTTTACTTTATTGTAAACGTGTTAGCCATAGTAGTAGAAGTAATAGTTGGCGAGCAACTTCATGGAGACACGATGATGGAGATCATGATGATGGAGATCATGGTGTCATGCCGGTGACAAGATGATCATGGAGCCCCAAGATGGAGATCAAAGGAGCTATGTGATATTGGCCATATCATGTCACTATTATTATTTGATTGCATGTGATGTTTATCATGTTTTTGCATCTTGTTTACTTAGAATGATGGTAGTAAATAAGATGATCCCTCACAATAATTTCAAGAAAGTGTTCCCCCTAACTGTGCACCGTTGCGACAGTTCGTTGTTTCGAAGCACCACGTGATGATCGGGTGTGATAGATTCCAACGTTCACATACAACGGGTGTAAGAAAGATTTACACATGCAAACACTTAGGTTGACTTGACGAGCCTAGCATGTACAGACATAGCCTCGGAACATAGAAGACCGAAAGGTCGAGCATGAGTCGTATAGAAGATACGATCAACATGAAGATGTTCACCGATGTTGACTAGTCCGTCTCACGTGATGATCGGACACGGCCTAGTTAACTCGGATCATGTTATACTTAGATGACTGGAGGGATGTCTATCTAAGTGGGAGTTCATTGAATAATTTGATTAGATGAACTTAATTATCATGAACTTAGTCTAAAATATTTACAATATGTCTTGTAGATCAAATGGCCAACGTTGTCCTCAACTTCAACGCATTCCTAGAGAAAACCAAGCTGAAAGACGATGGCAGCAACTATACGGACTGGGTCCGGAACCTGAGGATCATCCTCATAGCTGCCAAGAAAGATTATGTCCTACAAGCACCGCTAGGTGAAGCACCTATTCTCCCTGCAGAACAAGACGTTATGAACGCTTGGCAGACACGTTCCGATGATTACTCCCTCGTTCAGTGCGGCATGCTTTACAGCTTAGAGCCGGGGCTCCAAAAGCGTTTTGAGAGACACGGAGCATATGAGATGTTTGAAGAGCTAAAACTGGTTTTTCAAGCTCATGCCCGGGTCGAGAGATATGAAGTCTCCGACAAGTTCTTCGGCTGTAAGATGGAGGAAAATAGTTCTGTCAGTGAGCACATACTCACTATGTCTGGGTTACATAAACCGCTTGACTCAGCTGGGAGTTAATCTCCCGGATGACGCGGTCATTGACAGAATCCTCCAGTCGCTTCCACCGAGCTACAAGAGCTTTGTGATGAACTTCAATATGCAGGGGATGGAAAAGACCATTCCTGAAGTATTTGCAATGCTGAAATCAGCAGAGGTAGAAGTCAAAAAGGAACATCAAGTGTTGATGGTGAATAAAACCACTAAGTTCAAGAAAGGCAAGGGTAAGAAAAACTTCAAGAAGGACGGCAAGGGAGTTGCCGCGCCCGGCAAGCAAGCTGCCGGGAAGAAGCCAAAGAATGGACCCAAGCCCGAGACTGAGTGTTTTTATTGCAAGGGAGGTGGTCACTAGAAGCGGAACTGCCCCAAATACTTAGCGGACAAGAAGGTCGGCATCACGAAAGGTATATGTGATATACATGTAATTGATGTGTACCTTACCAGTACTCGTAGTAGCTCTTGGGTATTTGATACCGGTGCAGTTGCTCACATTTGTAACTCAAAGCAGGAGCTGCGGAATAAGCGGAGACTGGCGACGAGGTGACGATGCGCGTCGGGAATGGTTCCAAGGTCGATGTGATCGCCGTCGGCACACTACCTCTACATTTACCTACGGGATTAGTTTTGAACCTCAATAATTGTTATTTAGTGCCAAGTTTGAGCATGAACATTGTATCAAAATCTTGTTTAATACGAGATGGCTATTCATTTAAATCCGAGAATAATGGTTGTTCTATTTATATGAGAGATATGTTTTATGGTCATGCTCCGATGGTGAATGGTTTATTCTTAATGAATCTCGAGCGTAATGCTACACATATTCATAGTGTGAATACCAAAAGATGTAAGATTGATAATGATAGTCCCACATACTTGTGGCACTACCGCCTTGGTCAATAGGTGTCAAACGCATGAAGAAGCTCCATACGGATGGACTTTTAGAGTCTCTTGATTACGAATCATTTGACACGTGCGAACCATGCCTCATGGGTAAAATGACCAAGACTCCGTTCTCAGGAACAATGGAGCGAGCAACCAACTTATTGGAAATCATACATACTAATGTGTGCGGTCCAATGAGTGTTGAGGCTCGCGGTGGCTATCGTTATGTTCTCACCATCACTGATGACTTGAGTAGATATGGGTATGTCTATTTAATGAAACACAAGTCTGGGGCCTTTGAAAAGTTCAAGGAATTTCAGAGTGAGGTTGAGAATCAACGTGACAGGAAAATCAAGTTCTTGCGATCAGATCATGGAGGAGAATACTTGAGTCACGAATTTGGCACACACTTAAGAAAATGTGGAATAGTTTCACAACTGACGCCGCCTGGAACACCTCAGTGTAATGGTGTGTCCGAACGTCGTAATCGCACTCTATTAGATATGGTGCGATCTATGATGTCTCTTACCGATTTACCGCTATCATTTTGGGGCTATGCTTTAGAGACTGCCGCATTAACTTTAAATAGGGCTCCATCGAAATCCGTTGAGACGACACCGTATGAATTATGGTTTGGGAAGAAACCTAAGCTGTCGTTTCTAAAAGTTCGTGGATGCGATGCTTATGTCAAGAAACTTCAACCTGAAAAGCCCGAACCCAAGTCGGAAAAATGCGTCTTCATAGGATACCCTAAAGAAACTATTGGGTATACCTTCTACCTCAGATCCGAAGGCAAGATCTTTGTTGCCAAGAATGGATCCTTTCTAGAGAAAGAGTTTCTCTCGAAAGAAGTAAGTGGGAGGAAAGTAGAACTTGATGAAGTATTACCTCTTGAACCGGAAAATGGCGCAACTCAAGAAAATGTTCCTGAGGTGCCAGCACCGACTAGAGAGGAAATTAATGATGATGATCATGAAACTTCAGATCAAGTTGCTACTGAACTTCGTAGGTCCACAAGGACACGTTCCGCACCAGAGTGGTACGGCAACCCTGTCTTGGAAATCATGTTGTTAGACAACGGTGAACCTTCGAACTATGAAGAAGCGATGGCGGGCCCGGATTCCGACAAGTGGCTAGAAGCCATGAAATCCGAGATAGGATCCATGTATGAAAACGAAGTATGGACTTTGACTGACTTGCCCGTTGAGCGGTGAGCCATAGAAAATAAATGGATCTTTAAGAAGAAGACAGACGCGGATGGTAATGTGACCATCTATAAGGCTCGGCTTGTCGCTAAGGGTTATCGACAAGTTCAAGGGATTGACTACGATGAGACTTTCTCACCGGTAGCGAAGCTAAAGTCCGTCCGAATCATGTTAGCAATTGCCGCATTCTATGATTATGAGATATGGCAACTGGACGTCAAAACGGCATTCCTTAATGGTTTCCTTAAGGAAGAATTGTATATGATGCAGCCGGAAGGTTTTGTCGATCCTAAGAATGCTGACAAGGTGTGCAAGCTCCAACACTCGATTTATGGGCTGGTGCAAGCATCTCGGAGTTGGAACATTCGCTTTGATGAGATGATCAAAGCGTTTGGGTTTACGCAGACTTATGGAGAAGCCTGCGTTTACAAGAAAGTGAGTGGGAGCTCTGTAGCATTTCTCATATTATATGTAGATGACATACTTTTGATGGGAAATGATATAGAACTCTTGGACAACATTAAGGCCTACTTGAATAAGAGTTTTTCAATGAAGGACCTTGGAGAAGCTGCATATATATTAGGCATCAAGATCTATAGAGATAGATCAAGACGCCTCATAGGTCTTTCACAAAGCACATACCTTGATAAGATATTGAAGAAGTTCAATATGGATCAGTCTAAGAAGGGGTTCTTGCCTGTGTTGCAAGGTGTGAAATTGAGCTCAGCTCAATGTCCGACCACGGCAGAAGATATAGAAGAGATGAGTGTCATCCCCTATGCCGCAGCCATAGGTTCTATTATATATGCCATGTTGTGTACCAGACCTGATGTAAACCTTGCCGTAAGTTTGGTAGGTAGGTACCAAGGTAATCCCGGCAAGGAACACTGGACAGCGGTTACGTCTCTCCCTCGTAGTCTTGGCGAAGCCCTGCTTCTGTCACGCCCTGCATCCACCACCACGCCGTCGTGCTGCTGGATCTTCACCAACCTCTCCTCCCCCCTTGCTGGATCAAGAAGGAGGAGACGTCTCCCGTCCCGTACGTGTGTTGAACGCGGAGGTGCCGTCCGTTCGGCGCTGGTCATCGGTGATTTGGATCACGTCGAGTACGACTACATCATCACCGTTCTTTTGAACGCTTCCGTGCGCCATCTACAAAGGTATGTAGATGCATCCAATGACTCGTTGCTAGATGAACTCCTAGATGATCTTGGTGAAACGAGTAGGAAAATTTTTGTTTTCTGCAACGTTCCCCAACAGTGGCATCATGAGCTAGGTCTATGCGTAGTTCTTCTTGCGCGAGTAGAACACAATTAGTTGTGGGCGTAGATTTGTCAACTTTCTTGCCGTTACTAGTATTTTCTTGCTTCAGCGGTATTGTGGGATGAAGCGGCCCGGACCAACCTTACACGTACGCTTACGTGAGACCGGTTCCACCGACTAACAAGCACTAGTTGCATAAAGGTGGCTGGCGGGTGTCTGTCTCTCCTACTTTAGTTGGAGCGGATTCGATGAACAGGGTCCTTATGAAGGGTAAATAGAAGTTGACAAATCATGTTGTGGCTTTAACGTAGGTAAGAAGACGTTCTTGCTAGAACCCTAATTCAGCCGCGTAAAACATGCAACAACAATTAGAGGACGTCTAACTTGTTTTTGCAGCAAGTGGTTTGTGATATGATATGGCCAAAGTTGTGATGAATGATGAATGATCTATATGTGATGTATGAGATGTTCATGCTATTGTAATAGGAATCACGACTTGCATGTCGATGAGTATGACAACCGGCAGGAGCCATAGGAGTTGTCTTTATTCTTTTATATGACCTGCGTGTCATCGAGAAACGCCATATAAATTACTTTGCTTTATTGCTAAACGCGTTAGCCAAAGTAGTAGAAGTAATAGTTGGCGAGCAACTTCATGGAGACACGATGATGGAGATCATGATGATGGAGATCATGGTGTCAAGCCGGTGACAAGATGATCATGGACCCCAAGATGGAGATCAAAGGAGCTATGTGATATTGGCCATATCATGTCACGTTTATTATTTGATTGCATGTGATGTTTATCATGTTTTGCATCTTGTTTACTTAGAACGACGGTAGTAAATAAGATGATCCCTCATAATAATTTCAAGAAGTGTTCCCCCTAATTGTGCACCGTTGCGACAGTTCGCTGTTTCAAAACACCACGTGATGATCGGGTGTTTTATTCAGACGTTCACATACAACGGGTGTAAGACAGATTTACACATGCAAACACTTAGGTTGACTTGACGAGCCTAGCATGTACAGACATGGCCTCGGAACACAAAAGACCGAAAGGTCGAGCATGAGTCGTATAGAAGATACGATCAACATGAAGATGTTCACCGACGTTGACTAGTCCGTCTCACGTGATGATCGGACACGGTCTAGTTAACTCGGATCATGTAATACTTAGATGACTAGAGGGATGTCTAATCTAAGTGGGAGTTCATTAATAATTTGATTAGATGAACTTAATTATCATGAACTTAGTCTAAAATCTTTGCAATATGTCTTGTAGATCAAATGGCACACGTAGTCCTCAACTTCAACGCGTTCCTAGAGAAAACCAAGCTGAAAGACGATGGCAGCAACTATACGGACTGGGTCCGGAACCTGAGGATCATCCTCATAGCTGCCAAGAAAGATTATGTCCTACAAGCACCACTAGGTGATCCTCCCGTCCCACAGAACCAAGACGTTATGAACGCTTGGCAGACACGTGTTGATGACTACTCCCTCGTTCAGTGCGGCATGCTTTACAGCTTAGAGCCGGGGCTCCAAAAACGTTTTGAGAGACATGGAGCATACGAGATGTTCGAAGAGCTGAAAATGGTTTTTCAAGCTCATGCCCGGATCGAGAGATATGAAGTCTCCGATAAATTCTTCAGCTGTAAGATGGAGGAAAATAGTTCTGTCAGTGAGCACATACTCACTATGTCTGGGTTGCATAACCGCTTGTCTCAGCTGGGAGTTAATCTCCCGGATGATGCGGTCATTGACAGAATCCTCCAGTCGCTTCCACCAAGCTACAAGAGCTTCGTGATGAACTTCCACATGCAGGGGATGCAAAAGACCATCCCTGAGTTGTTCTCAATGCTGAAATCAGCGGAGGTAGAAGTCAAGAAGGAGCATCAAGTGTTGATGGTCAATAAAACCACTAAGTTCAAGAAAGGCAAGGGTAAAAAGAACTTCAAGAAGGACGGCAAGGAGGTTGCCGCGCCTGGCAAGCAAGCTGCCGGGAAGAAGCCAAAGAATGGACCCAAGCCCGAGACTGAGTGCTTTTATTGCAAGGGAAGCGGTCACTGGAAGCGGAACTGCCCTAAGTACTTAGCGGATAAGAAGGCCGGCAAAACAAAAGGTATATGTGATATACATGTAATTGATGTGTACCTTACTAGTGCCCGTAGTAGCTCCTGGGTATTTGATACCGGTGCAGTTGCTCACATTTGTAACTCAAAGCAGGGGCCGCGGAATAAGCGGAAACTGGCAAAGGACAAGGTGACGATGCGCGTCGGGAATGGTTCCAAGGTCAATGTGATCGCCGTTGGCACGCTGCCTCTGCATCTCCCTTCGGGATTAGTTTTAAACCTTAATAATTGTTATTTAGTGCTAGCTTTGAGCATGAACATTGTATCGGGATCTCGTTTAATTCGAGATGGCTACTCTTTTAAATCTGAGAATAATGGTTGTTCCATTTTTATGAGAGATATGTTTTATGGTCATGCTCCTATGGTGAATGGTTTATTCTTTATGAATCTCGAACGTGATGCTACACATGTTCATAATGTGAGTACCAAAAGAAGTAAGGTTGATAATGATAGTCCCACATACTTGTGGCACTGCCGCCTTGGTCACATAGGTGTCAAACGCATGAAGAAGCTCCATGCTGATGGACTTTTAGAGTCTCTTGATTATGAATCATTTGACACATGTGAACCATGCCTTATGGGTAAAATGACCAAGACTCCGTTCTCAGGAACAATGGAGCGAGCAACCGACTTATTGGAAATCATACATACTGATGTGTGCGGTCCGATGAGTGTTGAGGCTCGCGGTGGCTATCGTTATGTTCTCACCCTCATTGATGATTTAAGTAGGTATGGGTATATCAACTTAATGAAACACAAGTCTGAAACCTTCGAAAAGTTCAAGGAATTTCAGAGTGAGGTTGAAAATCAACGTGACAGGAAAATCAAGTTTCTACGATCAGATCGTGGAGGAGAATACTTGAGTCACGAATTTGGCACGCACTTAAGAAAATGTGGAATAGTTTCACAACTCACGCCACCTGGAACACCTCAGCGTAACGGTGTGTCCGAACGTCGTAGTCGCACTCTATTGGATATGGTGCGATCTATGATGTCTCTTACCGATTTACCGCTATCTTTTTGGGGCTATGCTTTAGAGACTGCCGCATTCACTTTAAATAGGGCTCCGTCGAAATCCGTTGAGACGACACCATATGAATTATGGTTTGGGAAGAAACCTAAGTTGTCGTTTCTAAAAGTTTGGGGATGCGATGCTTATGTCAAGAAACTTCAACCTGAGAAGCTCGAACCCAAGTCGGAAAAATGCGTCTTCATAGGATACCCTAAAGAAACTATTGGGTATACCTTCTACCTCAGATCCGAAGGCAAGATCTTTGTTGCCAAGAATGGGTCCTTTCTAGAGAAAGAGTTTCTCTCGAAAGAAGTAAGTGGGAGGAAAGTAGAGCTTGATGAAGTATTACCTCTTGAACCGGAAAATGGCGCAACTCAAGAAAATGTTCCTGAGGTGCCAGCACCGACTAGAGAGGAAGTTAATGATAATGATCAAGATACTTCTGATCAAGCTCCTACTGAAATTCGAAGGTCCACAAGGACACGTTCCGCACCAGAGTGGTACGGCAACCCTGTCTTGGAAATCATGTTGTTAGACAACGGTGAACCTTCGAACTATGAAGAAGCGATGGCGGGCCCGGATTCCGAAAAATGGCTGGAAGCCATGAAATCCGAGATAGGATCCATTTATGAAAACGAAGTGGACTTTGACTGACTTGCCCGTTGAACGCGAGCCATAGAAAATAAATGGATCTTTAAGAAGAAGACAGACGCGGGTGGTAATGTGACCATCTATAAAGCTCGACTTGTCGCAAAGGGTTATCGACAAGTTCAAGGGGTTGACTACGATGAGACTTTCTCACCGGTAGCGAAGCTGAAGTCTGTCCGAATCATGTTAGCAATTGCCGCATTCTACAATTATGAGATATGGCAAATGGACATCAAAATGGCATTCCTTAATGGTTTCCTTAAGGAAGAATTGTATATGATGCAGCCGGAAGGTTTTGTCGATCCTAAGAATGCTGACAAGGTATGCAAGCTCCAACGCTCAATTTATGGGCTGGTGCAAGCATCTCGGAGTTGGAACATTCGCTTTGATGAGATGATCAAAGCGTTTGGGTTTACACAGACTTATGGAGAAGCTTGTGTTTACAAGAAAGTGAGTGGGAGCTCTATAGCATTTCTCATATTATATGTAGATGACATACTTTTGATGGGAAATGATATAGAACTCTTGGACAGCATCAAGGCCTACTTGAATAAAAGTTTTTCAATGAAGGACCTTGGAGAAGCTGCTTATATATTAGGCATCAAAATCTATAGGGATAGATCGAGACGCCTCATAGGTCTTTCGCAAAGCACATACCTTGATAGGATATTGAAGAAGTTCAATATGGATCATTCTAAGAAGGGGTTCTTACCTTTGTTACAAGGTGTGAAATTGAGCTCAGCTCAATGTCCGACCACGGCAGAAGAAATAGAAGAGATGAGTGTCATCCCCTATACCTCAGCCATAGGTTCTATTATGTATGCCATGCTGTGTACCAGACCTGATGTAAACCTTGCCGTAAGTTTGGTAGGAAGGTACCAAAGTAATCCCGGCAAGGAACACTGGACAGCGGTCAAGAATATCCTGAAGTACCTGAAAAGGACTAAGGAAATGTTTCTCGTTTATGGAGGTGACGAAGAGCTCGTCGTAAAGGGTTACGTCGATGCTAGCTTCGACACAGATCTGGATGACTCTAAGTCACAAACCGGATACGTGTATATTTTGAATGGTGGGGCAGTAAGCTGGTGCAGTTGCAAGCAGAGCGTCGTGGCGGGGTCTACATGTGAAGCGGAGTACATGGCAGCCTCGGAGGCAGCGCATGAAGCAATTTGGGTGAAGGAGTTCATCACCGACCTAGGAGTCATACCCAATGCGTCGGGGCCAATCAAACTCTTCTGTGACAACACTAGAGCTATTGCACTTGCCAAGGAGCGCAGGTTTCACAAGAAGACCAGGCACATCAAGCGTCGCTTCAACTCCATTCGTGAAAATGTTCAAGATGGAGACATAGATATTTGTAAAGTACATACGGACCTGAATGTAGCAGATCCGTTGACTAAACCTCTCCCTAGAGCAAAACATGATGGACACCAGAATTCCATGGGTGTTCGATTCATCACAATGTAACTAGATTATTGACTCTAGTGGAAGTGGGAGACTGTTGGAAATATGCCCTAGAGGCAATAATAAAAGCATCATTATTATATTTCCTTGTTCATGATAATTGTCTTTTATTCATGCTATAATTGTGTTATCCGTAAATCGTAATACATGTGTGAATAAATAGACACCAACATGTCCCTAGTAAGCCTCTAGTTGACTAGCTCGTTGATCAACAGATAGTCATGGTTTCCTGACTATGGACATTGGATGTCATTGATAACGAGATCACATCATTAGGAGAATGATGTGATGGACAAGACCCGATCCTAAACATAGCACAAGATCGTATAGTTCGTTTGCTAGAGTTTTTCCAATGTCAAGTATCTTTTCCTTAGACCATGAGATCGTGTAACTCCTGGATACCGTAGGAGTGCTTTGGGTGTACCAAACGTCACAACGTAACTGGGTGACTATAAAGGTATAGTACGGGTATCTCCGAAAGTGTCTGTTGGGTTGACATGGATCAAGACTGGGATTTGTCATTCCGTATGACGGAGAGGTATCTCTGGGCCCACTCAGTAATGCATCATCACAATGAGCTCAAAGTGACCAAGTGTCTAGTCACGGGATCATGCATTACGGTACGAGTAAAGTGACTTACCGGTAATGAGATTGAACGAGGTATTGGGATACCGACGATCGAATCTCGGGGAAGTAACGTACCAATTGACAAAGGGAATTGTATACGGGGTTGCTTGAATCCTCGACATCGTGGTTCATCCGATGAGATCATCGAGGAACATGTGGGAGCCAACATGGGTATCCAGATCCCGCTGTTGGTTATTGACCGGAGAGCCATCTCGGTTATGTCTACATGTCTCCCGAACCCGTAGGGTCTACACACTTAAGGTTCGGTGACGCTAGGGTTGTAGGGATATGAATATGCAGTAACCCGAAAGTTGTTCGGAGTCTCGGATGAGATCCCGGACGTCACGAGGAGTTCCGGAATGGTCCGGAGGTAAAGAATTATATATAGGAAGTGCTATTTCGGCCAACGGGACAAGTTTCGGGGTCACCGGTATTGTACCGGGACCACCGAAAGGGTCCCAGGGGTCCACCGGGTGGGGCCACCTATCCTGGAGGGCCCCATGGGCTGAAGTGGGAGGGGAACCAGCCCCTAGTGGGCTGGTGCGCCCCCCTTGGGCCTTCCCCTTGCGCCTAGAGTTGGGAACCCTAGGGTGGGGGCGCCCCACTTGCCTTGGGGGGCACTCCACCCCCCTTGGCCGCCGCCCCCTTGGGAGATTGGATCTCCAGGGCCGGCGCCCCCCCTGGGGACCCTATATATAGAGGGGGGAAGGAGGAGACGTCACGCTGATCGTACGTGTGTTGAATGCGGAGGTGCCGTCCGTTCGGCGCTAGGATCTCCGGTGATTTGGATCACGTCGAGTACGACTCCCTCATCCCCGTTCTTTGAACGCTTCCGCTCGCGATCTACAAGGTATGTAGATGCATCCGATCACTCGTTGCTAGATGAACTCATAGATGGATCTTGGTGAAACCGTAGGAAAATTTTTGTTTTCTGCAACGTTCCCCTACAGGCCAAGCACCCGGTGAACTTCTGGACGTCTCGAAGTTTGGTGGGAATCGCCATTCTCTCATTGGCCTTGATCTTTACTGGGTTGCATTCGATGCCGCGTTCGGAGACCAAGAAGCCTAGGAGCTGGCCGGTTGGCACTCCGAACACGCATTTCTCGGGGTTGAGCTTGATCTATAACTGGCGCAGGTTCTCAAATGTTTCCTTGAGGTCTTCCAGCAAGGTGCCGTGCTTCTCCGTCTTCACCACAATGTCGGGCATTTCTGCCGAGCTGCTTGAGGAGGCACTTCTGCATGCAACGTTGAAAAGTGGCACCGGCATTTCTTAAGCCGAATGTCATAGTCAGGTAGCAGAAAGCTCCGAATGGCGTGATGAAGGCGGTCTTCAGGCGGTCAGCCGGGTCTAGCTTTATCTGGTGGTATCCTGAGTAAGCATCCAAGAAACTCAACAGCTCGCATCCGGCCGTGGAGTCTATCACTTGATCAATCCTTGGTAGGGCAAAGGGATCTTTGGGGCAGGCCTTGTTGAGGCTCGTGTAGTCTATGCACATGCGCCACTTGTTGTTCTTCTTTAGCACGAGGACCGGGTTGGCGAGCCACTCTGGAAAAAAAACCTCCATAATGAAGCCGGCTGCCAGAAGCCGGGCTATCTCTTCTCCTACAATCCTTCTTTTTTCCTCGGACAGTCGGCGGAGGGGTTGTTTGACTGGTCTTGCGCCTTCTCGGACGTGTAGCTTGTGCTCGGCGAATTCCTTCAGAACACCCGGCATGTCCTTAGGGGACCATGCAAAGATGTCCCGATTCTCACGGAGGAAATCGGCGAGCTCGCCTTCCTATTTGCTGTTTAGGTTTGCCCCGATGACGGCAAACCTTTCTGGGTGCTCGGGGTCAAGAGGTATCTTCTTCGTCTCCTTGGCCGGCTGGAAAGATCCTTGGGCATCACACTCCTTGGGATCGGGGGACAGGGCCAGCTGTTTGCTGGCCATGGCCACGACTCGGTCCAACATCTTCTTTTCTTCGGCAATCACAAGGGACTCGGCCAGCCGGCTGCTGGCTGCTGCGCACTCGGAAGATTTCTTGTAATCGTCGGCTATGGTGATGATGCCCTTGGCGCTCGACATCTTCATCTTGAGGTAAGCATAGTGGGGCACAACCATGAACCTGGCCAAGGCAGGACGGCCAAGCAATGCATGGTAGGGGCTCTCCAGGTCCACCACTTCAAACTAGATCGCTTCCCGGCGAAAATGATCCTTGTCCCCAAAGAGAACATCAATCTTGATCTTGCCAATGGGGGCGCAGGACAGGCCAGGTACAATGCCATGGAACACAGTCCGAGTAGGCACGAGTTGCTTCGTCTTGACGTTCAGCTTCTCCAGGGTGTCACGGTACATGATGTTGATGCTGCTCCCGCCGTCTATCAGCACGCGGGAGAAATGGGTGGCGCGTCTGTCCGTTGCAAGGGTGGCATCCAAAACCAACGCATAAGAGCCAGGAGATGGCATCACCTCTGGGTGGTCGGCCCAGCTCCAGCTGATAGGCTTTTCTGATCAGTGCATGTGCTCGGCGGGGTTGGTAGCGACCACGTTGACTTCCTGGTGCTCTCGGCGTCTGCTGCCCCGGCCTTCGGGCTGGCTTGTAAAGACGACATAGGCGGCATGCTCGTCGGGGAACTCATCGTGCACGGCTCTGACTGCTGGCCGAGCGGTTGGCAGCTGCGGAGCCGGAGGCGACGGACCAGCAGGCGGAGGCGGCGCGAGCCCTTCGCCTTTGGAGATTCGGGTGAGCCAGTGGCACTTCTGGGTTGTGTGGTTGGACGGCTTTGCGCCGCTGTGGAACTTGCACGGGGCGTCGAGAGTTTGCTTGTAGGAGAAAGCCGGCTGCCAAGCCGGCCTGCCGCCCCTCTGCTTCTTGGGTGCGGGCCGCCCTTCGGGCTGCTCGTCTTCGACCGTGGCCACCTGCCGACTGGTGGAGGGCGGCATAGGGCCCTTGCGCTTGTGGTCGTTCTGGTGCGGGCGTCCGCTGGAGTCCCCAGCCGGTGTCTTGGGCGCCGGGTTGAGTACCTTCCCGGACGCGTCTACCCGAAGTTCAGTCTTCATCGAGGAGTCGGCGGTGGCGTACTTGTCCGCTATGACCAAAAGCTCGTCGAGGGTAGTCGGCTCGTCGCAGAGGAGCTTGTGCTTGAGGAGGGTGCCTTCTCGGCACCCGGCAGTGAAGTATTCTATGGCTTGCACCTCGTGCACCCCTTCGCAAGAGTTGTGGAGCTCGGCCCAACGCGTGAGGTAGTCACGAGTGGATTCGGCGGGGCCTTGTACGCACAAGGAGAGCTGTCTGGGCTTGGGAGCCCGCTTGTAGGTGCTGGTGAAGTTGCGGACGAAGGCTTCTGTGAAGTCTAGCCAGCTGTTGATGCTGTATGGCCTGAGGCTGTTGAGCCAGGTCCACGCCGTGCCTTGCAGCATGAGGGGCACGTACTTCACGGCAACGCGCCTGTTGTCGTTTGCTATGTGAACCGCTGTGGAGTAGTCGATCAACCAATCTTCCGGCTTCACGGAGCCGTTGTACTTGGACATGTCTCTTGGGAGCGAGAACCCTTTGGGGAAAGGCTCGTCGCGGATGCGGGGGCCGAAGCAAGGCGGGCCGACATCATCATCTTCTTCTAGCGCCAGGGATCGCGCTAGGCGGTCGATCCGATGGCGAGCGTCGTTCTCGCCGACTCCCTCGCGGCAACCTAGTCGGCCGCTGAGAGTTGGATGCGTGACAGGCGGTGGGGTAGGATATCTCTCCCCACGAGGTGGAGGCGGAGGTGGGTTGCCCCGCCGCTCCACGGCCCAGGGACGGCCTTCTGCGTCTCGCTCGATGGAGATCCGGGTTCGGCTTCGGCTGGCAGCCGGCTCTTTCTCGTGTCGCGCGCGGGTTTTACCCACAGTCGGCGTTCGGCTCGTCACACCATGCTCTTGGTGCGGGGGAGGGCTTTCCGCGCGAGCATCGGCTTCGTGTTGCTGTGCGGCTGCATTGATTAGTTGCTGGATGCGTCTGGTCATGTGGGAGAGTTCTTCGGCCCCCAGTCCGTCTAGCTCGTCTACGGCCGCCTGGGCGGCGCGCAGGTTCTCGAATGGAGTGGCGTAGACTGGGCGGTCGACTCCTAGCATGTCGGCGAGGGCAGCGCCGCGCTGTCTGACAACGCCGGCTCGGCTTGGCCCGCCTGGGGGCGGCGTGCCAAAGGCGGCACGGTCGGCTTCGCGCTGGTGGGCCTCAGTGAGGCGTCTCATGGAAGCCAACTTCCGGCCCTCCGCGAGGAGGGCAAGGCGGCGAGCCTCCAGTGCTTCGGCGTCGGCATCGGCCGGGAGGGGGGTGGACAAGTCGTGGACCGCTGCATGCGGGGCGTTGAGGGCGTCCTCGCCAGAAGCGCCACCGTGGCCGATGACCATCACCTCGGCGGTGGCACCGTCACAGCCATCGGCCCGGGGAAGCGGGTCGTTGTAGATCGCGACGTCGGTGGGGAAAGTGTCGAGCGAGGCCGTGTCGGAGTCGACAGGCATCGGATCGATGGAGCCAACAGACTCCAAGTCCACATCAGGCTCACCGGAGACGTAGAGCTGGCCGAGGAGGTTGACGAGGTGGTCGGTGCCTGCGTCAGAGGCGAGCTCGTCGGAGATGAGGGTTTCGTCAAGGAGATCGGCGAGGCCGCTCGCTGCGCAGACGTTGGTGACGCCTTGCAGTGCGTCATGGCAAGCGCCATCGGGCGTGCCGGGCTGACTACGCTCGCTGGGGAGGAAGAGGGTTCCCGTCCAGAACAGGTCTCCGGACGACGGTGCACCTGGCCCCACGGTGGGCGCCAAATGTCGGGTGGTAGGTGCGACATATGCCAACGGGTGGCTTATCATTGTGGGAGCCAGTAAGACGTCGCCGGTGCTTGGAAACGGGATGAGGCGAAGACATGCACGTCGGCGAATCTTACCCAGCTTCAGGGCTCTCCGTGGACATAACACCCCTACTGCTGCTCTGCGGGGTCTCCGCATGATCACTAGATGAGCGAGTGGCTACAAGATGCTCCTTGAGCTGTTTGGCGAGAAGAAGAAGAAGGGCACGGCTAGCTCTCCTCTCCTCTCTATGCGATGTCTAAAACTAGCTCAGATCAACCCTTTGCATGGGTGCCCCGGGGGGTTTATATAGGCCCACCCCCCGGGGGTACAATGGTAATCCGGCTGGGCGTGGGCCCTAGCCGTCTGTGTCTACGCACGCCGGCCTCTGTGCCGGCTGCTGGGGCCCGCCGGCTGGTGGGTCCTGCCGGCTGCTGGCTCCTGGGTCGACAGGCAGGCCCCACTGTCAGGGGCCATGTCGGTGGCTGGTTACTGTTGCCTCAAACCTGGTGACGAGGGCTTCGCCGAGGTGGGCGTGGCTACAGTGCCGCCGCCGACGGGCGATCGCTGTAGCCTCACCACGTCTTGTCTCCTTAATGGGGCGTCTCCTTCGAGGGAGGAGGCGAGCCGGCTGTGGGGAGTCGGCCCTGTCTTGGGCCGACTGGGGGAGGCCTGGCCGCCTTCGGGTGTCTCTCTACCTGAAGGGGCCCACCGCCCGTGGGCCGCGCTGACAGCCCAATCGTGGGTGGCATCAGGGTCAACATGGCAACAGTGCCGCGCCGGACGGGTCATGGCCACCCCGTACGGCGCATTGTGCCAGGCGTGCTCCGGGATTCGGGGGTGGCAGGCTTTACTGTAGCCACGCCCCGCCACATCGCCGTTATGTGGATGCAGACTTCGAGGGTACGATCTTGACTGCTTTGTGGGAGCCGGCCTCTTGGAGTCGGCCTTCTCGCGGTCGGCTTCTTGGAGCCGGCCCTCCCGCGGCTTTCTTCATGAGGGCTAAAGCCGGGCCGCCTTCCGATAGTCGGCCTGGGAGACAGCCGGCAAGGGGAAGGCGACCCCACGTCTTGGATTCTTGAGGGCCGGATCGGCTCGTAATTTTTTCAGAAGGGCCAGGGGGAGCTGGCTAGGCTACCTGTGGTCATTTACTCCGACAAAGAGTTCGTACTAAAATAACACCAAATAATTTCAGATTCATAATACTCAATCCAACACAAAGAATTTCAAAGAGTGCCTCAAGATTTCTACCAAAGAAACAAACACAAGAACGTGCATCAACCCCTATGCGTAGATTACCTCAATGTCACCTTAGGAATCCGGGAGTTGAGTGCCAAAACATATATCAAGTGGATTAAAATAATACCCCATTGTCACCACGGGTATTCATATGCAAGCCATATATCAAGTGCTCTCAAAACGGGCCTCCTTTGGTTTAGAGGAATTTCATAGGAACTCCAGAGGATAGAATTCTTATATGATTTTTTTCCTTTAGAGCCCTTTGGTTCATAGGAATGGATTCCTATTCCTACATAGGATTGATTCCTATCCTTCACATTTCATAGGAAAAGAAAAAAGAGCCTAGACTCAATGGAAAAATTCATTTGGTGTCAACCAAATGACATCTTGTTTCCTATTCCTACTCATAGGATTTGAGATACATGTCATCTCATTTCCTACAAGATTCCTATTCCTATGATAATCCTATCCTATGAACCAAGTATTCAATCTGATAAAAAGAAATCTCAAAGGAAAACTCAATTCATCGCAACAAGATAGAGAGGGGAAAACACCATATGATCCAACTATATTAATAAAGCCCCGGTACATCAAATATAAGTAGATACCCTTCATTCATAATCATCTATCGTTTCATCACTTTATTCATAAATGTAAGAAGCATCCATCTTTTACTTTAAAAAATGAAGTGACATGCATGCTACATTAAAGACGAAGAAGCATAGACCATCCCATAATAACTTGTACAATATTCTTATTTTTGACAAAATGACAACAAAAAGGTAAGATGTCTGAGAAGATACAAATTTTATATGTGGTTGTTGTTTTAGTGCCATGCCTAACACATAATATGATAAAAGCGTCAATGGATGGGGAAAGATAAATGTTTATTTTGCCATGAGGATGAGTCTCCATCTCATTTGTTTACGGACATCGATTCCGCGTATGGGCAGCATTGCTCGTCCGAAGACCGAAGACACACGAGCTAGCTTGCCCCGGTGCCGGCTTCTCTCTTTCTCTTGTGTGCGTGCTTGCGGGCGTGCATGGCTCCCGGCGATTTGGCGCACGTAGGCACCGTTTGAATCGGATCGTGCGTGCGTACGGCCAAATCTCACACTAAATATCCTCACTCACTCATGCATGTGCAGTGGAGTGGGAGCTCACCTACGTACGTGCGTGCATGCATGTCATGTGGATGACATTTTGTACGTACGTGCCCATTTTGTACGTACGTACAAAATGGGCACCTACGTACGTGCCCATTTTGTACGTGATGACGATTGGTCCTATCGTTGGGGATGGATTTGGAATCCAGTCTGTTCAAGCAAGGATGATGTGGCTGCGGCGGCATCCTCGTGGTGGATATGTGTCCTCGGACTCTGCCGTTGCGACAACGTCTGCTCCAGCGTCGGCGTGAAGCTTGGGAGGTAGTCCAGGAGCGAATGCAGATTGTGGTATGCATCGACGACATCTGAAAGACGAAATGTGTGCTGAGTTCGTCGTTGATGGATGGCAGGCATGGTTTCCTCCTTCGACGTCTTAGTCATGGTGGGGTGTCAGATCTAGAGTTCGATGACGTGTCCGGGGTGTTGCCCCGGGTCTGATTCGTTCAACGGCAATGGTTTCACTTTTGGCGAGCCACCTTGGAGGTCCACAAAGCTGCATATCAGCGATGGAGCCGCGTCGAACTCGGGTGAGGAGGTGATCCGTCATTCTATTCTTCTATGGCTACTGTGGTGGTACCGGAGGCAGGTGATGGACGTTGGTGTCAAACTCAGAGATGTTCTGCTCTCTTTTCAGTTTTATCATGTCGGTCTTTACGTGACTTGTACTTTGATCTTTATCATATGAATGAGACACGTATTACCATGCAAAAAAAAAAGAGTAACACATGTTCCTTCCTTCCTCCCCTCTAATAAACAACGACGATTTGTGTCCCACCATTTGGAAACTGGTTTTACTAGCGTGGCCACGGGATTTTTTTATTAAAAGAGGGGGGCACCCTCCCATTCCATTAACGAAACCAAACGAGGCATGACAAAGTCGTTTCAGCACTGCTAGTTAGGCTATCAACTAAAAACATTAAAACGCAAAATAAGAGGCAGACGACTACTGGGCCCTATTACATCAAGGTTTACCCAGCAAATCAAGACCACGTGTTCACAATAGGAAAGCAGCAAGCGATATGAGACGCCACTGGTGAAGTAGGAATAGACAAGTCCCATCAATCAGCAGCCCGGTCTCCATCCTTGCGACGCTTGATAAAACTCACTTGCCACCCACTCTATTAGTCTTGCTTCCAGCATCAACGGCTTTTGCTCTGGGTTTTTTCTTTGCAAAACAGCCCAATCAATAATCCAGTTGCATAAAGTTCGGACAATGATCATGGGATCATGAAAATTCTTAGATCTAAATACAATATCATTTCTACATTTCCAAATGAACCAAAACAGAGCAGAAATCCCAACCAACATTAATTGCTTTTGTGGTTTCTGAAAGGTTCTGGAAGTGTCATTATAGTGAGCACTTTGAGTCGGAAGGTGATTAAGCCCCCTTTTGGATACCGTGTTTCATGTGTGACCCCCCCTTGAACCAATGTCGGGTCTCTCGGTATGCAAGGCATTTGTGATGCCATAAAAGGTTGGCGCGATGAATTATGTGCTGACTTATAGCCCTCTTGAGGGCGATGGCGGCGATAGTTGCTTAGAGCATTACTCATTTGGAAGATGATGAAAATCTTGCACTAAATCCTCAGTCGCTCCGACCGACCGGGAGTACGTAGCGCAGAGACGAGAAGAAGAAGGAGAAGACTGCTCGTTGTCGTTGGCAACTTGTGTAGGCACCGTTTGAATCGAGCAGAGCATGCATGTGGCGTGCGTGCGGCCAAATCCTCACTCGCTCCGACCGACCGGGAGAGGAGTGGAGTGCGCGTGCGTGGAGGGAAGCATTTCTGGGAGTGGAGTGCGCGTGGGAGCTCACCTACGTACGTGCGTGCATGCATGGCATGTGGATATATGCGCGCGCGCGCGGCAAAATAGTAATAGGAAGTTATACGTGATGACGCTCACCTGCCTATTCTGATCCCCCTCCTGCAACACAAACATACTCACTCTCCCCATATTGCCCCTCCCTCCACTCCACCCATATCAACTCTGATGTCAACTCCCCGAGTCCGTAAGTAAAAAACAATACTTCCTCCGTAAACAAATATAAAAGCGTTTAGATCACTACTTAATGATCTAAACTCTCTTATATTTCTTCATACATGGAGTACTGCTAAGGCCCCGTTCGAATCCTCTTCTGCTCCTAGCTTCTTTGGCTCAGCGTGTGGAGCTGTCCCGCACGCCGCAGCTCCACGAAGCAAACTACCCTTGCAGTGCAAAAGCAAGAAGCGGGTCGAAGCCCGCTTCAAAAACCCAAGGAGACGGAGTTGGACATAATTACCCGATATGCCACCGCCAAGTGACTTCCGGGCAGCGTACCGGTTCGCTCGATTTGTTTCTCTCCTCGACACGTCCTCTCTAAACCACCCAAATGGGCTTCATGCTTGCTTCTTGGGCTCCTCGAGAAGCTGGCCACTTTGGGAGGCCAACGGACTTCCGAACGGCCCTAACCACGATGTCCCTTCCTCCGTCCCCTACAACTGAGACCAACTGTGTCCCATTTGGAAATCAGTTTTTTTTAACACATTTGGAAATTAGTTTTACTATTTTGGCCACCAGTGTTTAGCTCCCCCTCCCAATCGAGCTAAATCCCGACTGCCACACTAGTTCTTTCTACAATCTGCCCAAAACATCACCCACCCCCTCTCCGGGGTCCAAAGTCATCGTTTCATTTCGCATCGAACGATCTCAACTGATCAAGACCGTCCACGTGGCTGCTTTCAATCAACGGTTCAACCAAAGTCGTCGCACCCCTTTACATGGGAGCTAACCCGACCAAGAACTCCCTAGCGCATGTGGCGTATCCAGCATTTCTGGGCCAGGTCCGAGACATCAGTGTAGTTTCTTTGTGAGTTCCGAGCCAGGCCGGGCAATTTTCCTTTTATATGATATATGGGCCATTGGAAAATTCCAGTGTGGTCCATGGATCACCAGCCCACCCTCTACATACACCGACGCGAGTTGCCATTCCGTTTCGCACCAGGTGTGGCCTGGCTAAGAGTGTCGACACATCGCTTTTTTGGGCAGATGTTCGACGGGGATCGTCATCCTGTTAATGCGCCGAATGCGACCAAGGATGGCATACTGGCAGTGGCATTTCCAGCGATGGAACCAGGGTGGCAATGAGGCTCATACGGATGATTAATGCGCTGAACACGACCAAAGGATGGTCTACTGGCAGTGGCGTTACCAGCGATGGAACCAGGGTGGCAACAAGGCTCATACAGATGCTTAATGCGCCGAACACGACCAAAGGATGGTATACTGGCAGTGGCGTTTCCAGCAATGGAACCAGGGTGGCAACAAGGCTCATACAGATGCTTAATGCGCCGAACACGACCAAAGGATGGTCTACTGGCAGTGGCGTTTCCAGCGATGGAACCAGGGTGGCAACGAGGCTCATACAGACGCTTAATGCGCCGAACACGACCAAAGGATGGTCTACTGGCGGTGGCGTTTCCAGCGACGGAACAAGGGTGCCAACGAGGCACATACCGATGATTACTGCGCAAAAGCCGGCCAAAAATGCCCCACTGGTAGTGGTAGAGGGCCAGGGGGCGTCCACCGTTGCGTCATTGCTTACATGGCTAGTGGGGCGGTGGAGATAGAGACATGACTCTCTTGGGAGGGAGGGAATCCCATGTTCCGCGTTCTTGACCCGCTCTCTGAAACAACATCGACCCTAGTCACAATAGGCGCAAGAGAGTTCAAACCCTGCATCTATTGCCGCCTTAGCTGGTTTCGTCCAATATGCCTATTTTAGAACCATCAAAAAAGAAGAGAAACTAGGGATACATTGTACTGTCAATCTCTCTCAGTTGGCTGCATTCACGGTTCACCAACATTGCCCAATAGAAAATATAAAAAACCATACATACATTTTCACTAAACTATGATTGTGTTCTTGGTCAAAGAGACCTTAGCGAAACTCATTGGTCTTTCTTTTACAGTCTTAGAAGGACCTCTGAAAATTACCTTTCCCAGAACCAACACAAAAGAAAGAAACACGATAAACATGGCACCAACGATGTCTTTGAGCTGGCCGCATTTACGACCCCGAGTCCCACCGATGCCGAAACCACAAGAGACCACACACGCGTTTTCACTGTGACTGGGTTTTCGGCTATATACAAAGAGTCCGAACCCCGCATCTATTGCCACCTTAGCTGGTTCTGTCTGATATGCCTATTCTAGAACCATTGAAAAAGGAAGAAACAAGGGATACATTGTACCGTTGATCTCTCTGAGCTAGTTGCATTTACGAGACACCAATATTGCTCGAATAAAAAATATCAAAAACCACAAACACGTTTCACCATGATTGTGTTCTCGGCCAAAGAGACCCTAGACCAACCCATTGGTCTTTCCTTTTCGCCA